>NW_017306926.1:899519-900631 GCF_000935625.1 Nanorana parkeri | reverse complement strand
GGGACATAAATCCCGCCACTCCATGGTGCTGACCACATACAGATCCCACCACTCCATGGTACTTCCTACATACAGATCCCATCCCACCACTTCATGGTGCTGCATACATACAGATCCCACCACTCCATGGTACTTCCTACATACAGATCCCACCACTCCATGGTACTTCCTACATACAGATCCCAACACACCATGGTGCTGACCACATACAGATCCCACCACTCCATGGTACTTCCTACATACAGATCCCACCACTCCATGGTACTTCCTACATACAGATCCCACCCCACCACTTCATGGTGCTGCCTACATACAGATCCCACCACTCCATTGTACTTCCTACATACAGATTCCCCCACTTGGTGGTTGTGTCTACATACAGATTCCGCCATGCAGTGGTTGTATCTTCATACAGATCCCGCCACTCCATGGTACTGTCTACATACAGATCCCATCCCACCACTTCATGGTGCTGCCTACATACAGATCCCACCACTCCATTGTACTTCCTACATACAGATTCCACCACTTGGTGGTTGTGTCTACATACCAGTACTGTCATTCGGTTGTGTCTACATACAGATCTCGCCACTTGGTGGTTCTGTCTACATACAGATCCCGCCACTCCATGGTACTGTCTACATACAGATCCTGCCACTCCACTTGGTGGTTGTATTTACATACTTGTCTCCGCCCCCTACTGTAATAAAGACTGGACACTTCTGCTCTTTCTCGTTATGCAGGTTGACTGGTCTTATCTCCGCCCCCTCCTGTAATAAAGAACGCTCACTGCTGCTCTCTCTCCTTGTGCAGGGTGACTGGTCTTGTCTCCGCCCCCTCCTGTAATAAAGAACGCTCACTGCTGCTCTCTCTCCTTGTGCAGGGTGACTAGTCTTGTCTCCGCCCTCTCCTGTAGTTTTCCTCAGGCAGCAAAGCCATTTGGTGCACACAAAGTGAATTATATTTCAGTGAAATGTAATCTTTAAGGTACATCTGTCTTCACCTGAGAGTATGTAACCTGTCCATACGCCAGAAGACGATACACTCAGGCGTCTGTAGGGACCCCGAGACTTGGGGTGCTCTAACATACAATCTTCCCCTTGGTTGATATA
>NW_017306926.1:891767-898162 GCF_000935625.1 Nanorana parkeri | reverse complement strand
TAGCAGTAAAATGCGATTTTTGGCCGGTGCCTCTCTTTATAGCTGATGAACCTCAAAGGATATTTTTAATACATCTGTCAGTTTTAATGTTCATCAGTGAGAAGATAATTTGGAGGAATTAAAATCAAGTCTGCAGAAGTCATTCACCATCAAACCATCCTAAGCGCAGTTCTTCCAGGGAATTTTGGCCGGTGCCTCTCTTTATAGCTGATGAACCTCAAAGGATATTTTTAATACATCTGTCAGTTTTAATGTTCATCAGTGAGAAGATAATTTGGAGGAATTAAAATCAAGTCTGCAGAAGTCATTCACCATCAAACCATCCTAAGCGCAGTTCTTCCAGGGAATTTCAGCCCGCGCACAGCCCTATCGCTGCTCATTTCAATCGGGTTAATTAGGTGACACAAGTTTTGGCCGGGATGGAAATCTTCATTTCATTCCGGAGAGTTGTAAAGATGATTTTTTTTTTTTCCATCAGCGCGCTTTGTCTTTTTATAGAAATTTCAGCTTACGGTTAATGTGAATCGTTACGGTGGACCTGAGCTCAAACGCTGAGGATTAGCTATGTTATAGGGGACACCTAGACATGTTTATTGTACAAAACACTCTGAAAGATCCAGCTGTGGTCTTCAATTGCCGCTGCAAAATATCAGTGCACTTCCTGTGCCTAGGCGCCTCTGATATCACTGCACTTCCTGTGCCTAGGCACCTCTGATATCACTGCACTTCCTGTGCCCAGGCGCCTCTGATATCACTGCACTTCCTGTACCTAGGCGCCTCTGATATCAGTGCTCATCAAATGCCTGCACACTCCTGATATCAGTATATGTCCTGTGCCTAGGTACTGATATCAGTGCGTTAATGCGCTAAGCACTTCGTATGTCTTTGTATGTCAATGCAGTTGCTTTGCCTAGGGACTCCTGATATCATTGCACTTCCTCTGCCTAGGCACGCTTGATATCAATGCACTTCCTGTGCCGAGACACTCCTGTTATAAGTGTATTTCCCATACCTAGACACTCCCAATATTAGTTCATGTCCTGTGCCTAGGTACTGATATCAGTGCACTTAATGTGTTAAGCACTCCTGATATCATTGCACTTCTTGTGCCTAGGCACTCTTGATATCAATGCACTTCCTGTGCCTAGGCACTCTTGATATTAATGCACTTCCTGTGCCTAGACACTCCCAATATTAGTTCATGTCCTGTGCCTAGGTACTGATATCAGTGCACTTAATGTGTTAAGCACTCCTGATATCATTGCACTTCTTGTGCCTAGGCACTCTTGATATCAATGCACTTCCTGTGCCTAGGCACTCTTGATATTAATGCACTTCCTGTGCCTAGACACTCCCAATATTAGTTCATGTCCTGTGCCTAGGTACTGCTATCAGTGCACTTAATGTGCTAAGCACTCCTGATATCATTGCACTTCCTGTGCCTAGGCACTCTTGATATCATTGCACGTCCTGTGCCTAGACACTCCTGTTATTAGTGCATTTCCAATACCTAGACACTCCCAATATTAGTTCATGTGCTGTGCCTAGTCACTAATATCAGTGCACTTCGTGTACCTAGGCATTTCTGATACCAATGCAGTTCCTTTGCGTGGGCACTCCTGAACTTATTGCACTTTTTGTGCCTAGGCACTAGTGATGCCAGTGCCCTTCCAATGCCTTGGCGATCCTGTTCTGTATCCACATAGCTGCATCTCTGCAGTTTGAGATCATATAAGGCACTGCTTCCTCTGACTGCTGGTGTCATCAGATTTGGAGTGATATTTGGTGATGTCGCTCACTACCTTCTGCTCACTGTTCTCCGTGCTGGAGAAGAAGCAGTACCTGAGGACTTGCAGTGCAAGGATGCTTCTTTTATTCTGTGGATCATCAAGCCTTTTCCTCCACATGTTGACTGTCCCTGGCCCACCCCTTACACTCATTGGATTTCAGTTTCCTTTGCCTGCATGCATGCAATTTCATCCTGCCTAGGAACACCCACTGCTCCGGGCTGGCATCCCCTCATCAACAGGGCCGGATTTACTCTCCCTGCCGCCCCAAGGCCAGGTCATGTGATGCGCCCCCCTCCCTTCCCATCAATGGAGAATGGCAACCAGATGGCAGGACGGCGGGGTTAGTGTCAATTATTTTTACTGTGTCTTCATTTTTTTAAACTTTTTTATCACTTTTTATTTAATTATTTCTTCTTATTTTTTTAATTTTTATTTATTTCATTATTTTTTTAGATTTTTTTTTATCTTATTTACTTTTTTTTATAATTTTTTATCTTACTATTGTTTATTTTTTATAATTATTTTTTAATAATTTGTTTATTTTTTTTACTTTTTAATTACCTTTTTATTTTTCTTATTTAATTATTTCATATTATTATTTTTTTATTTTATTTATTACATTTTTTAATCAATTTATTTTTTTTCACCTAACTTTATTGCTATCACACAGGAGATCCTGTGTAATACCTAGACACTACCTAGGCAATTGGAGGTGACAGGTTCTCTTTATTGACCCTGTCACCTCCAATACAGGAGTTCTAGCACAGCACTGTGCTGGAACTCCTGTGACAGCTGAGAGAGGAAGAGCGCAGCACAGCACGGCACAGCACAGCACAGCTCTCCCCTCTCACTGTATACAGTCTGCACGGAGCGGCGGGGTTACTTATAACCCGGCCGCTCTGCTCACTGCAGTCAGAGACTCGGGACTCAGCGGCGGAGGACGGAACCAAAGGAGAGAGGTAAGTGCATAGGGGAGGAGGCTAAACACTGTTTACATGTGATCTCGGCGACATTGCCGAGTTCACATGTAAACGAAAAATCGTCTGCCTCACTCTACATTCAGTCCTGCTTGTACAAAGCAGGACTGAATGTAGAGAGGGCAACTTCCCCACAAGGACACCGCTGCCGCCCCTCTGCGCCCTGCCGCCCCGAGGCCGGGCCTCGGTAGCCTTGTGGGGAATCCGGGCCTGCTCATCAATATGTCTGTGAAGGTTCTCATTCATCCAGGTCATGGTATATCTGTAAAAAATTAAGTCAAGGCAACTGGACTTGTTGTATTTTTTATTTTGAAACGTCTTGAAGAAAAATACAGCAAGTCCAGTTGCCTTGACTTATTTTTTACAGATATCCCCTCGTTAAGGCATTTTGATATTTGCATAACTCCTCCCAAGAGTCAGCCCACAGCTTGCATCAGGGCTGAGGGCTTTTTAGAGGAGCTGAGCAGGACGCTCTGGCTAGCATCCCACCCAGCTCCTAGCAACCAGTGACATCAGTGTGCTGGGAGGGACCCTGGACAGAGCCAAAGAGCTCTTGGCAACCTGTGACGCTATGGCCGAAAAGGGAGGCGGCGGCATCGGCCCCTCCCACCAGCCATGACCTGCCTGCATTGCATAAAGAAGCCAAGAGACCCAGTGATGACATCACCGGGACCAAAATCAGTTATTTAATGAAAAATGTCATTAGCATGTTGATGAGGAGGGATGGAGGGACCAGGGAAGGTAAAATATTAGAAGATGCAGTAAAGGTGCATAAGACATTGGCAGTTGGACCTGCAGGTAAACCACATGAAAGAGAAGGGGAGAACAAACAAACAAAATATTTGTGATGCCCCTAATGTGCCCCAAATATGGTCGCCCCTTTGAATAATACCGTGTTTCCCGAAAGTAAGACCTACCCCGAAAATAAGACCTAGTTCGGTGGTAGGTCTTATATTACAGAAATCCGCTAGGTCTTACATTCGGGGAAGCTGCACATAAACGGTGTAAAGGCCGGCCGCAGCTCCCGCCCACACGCCCGCCAACACGCCAGACGGCCGCAGCTCCTGCCCCGCCCACACGCCTGCCCACACGCCGGCCGCAGCTCACGCCCGCACGCACGGTGGAAGCGACATCCGCCGGGACCGGCAACAGCACGCCGCCTTCCGGGACCTCGTCCAGTCCTCCCCCAGCCAGGTAAGACATCCCCCGAAAATAAGATCTAGTGTCTTATTTCGTGCAAAAAAATAAATACGACAGTGTCTTATTTTCGGGGAAACACGGTAGCCCTTGGAGTACATCTATGTAACATGGAGGTGATTCAGAAATAATGATGTTTTAGAATTCAGTTTTCTCTCTCTGCGCACTCTGCACATTATAGGGACATTTTGCAGCACCTCCATGTTGCTTTCCACTCCGCTGCGCTTTGTTGACTTTGAAGTTGAGCAGTTGAATTTTTATTTCGCTATAAAAAAAAACACCATCTGTTTTTTTATTTTTAATTTGCTAGTAAATCAGAGCTTTTCATTACAGCCCACTCTGCGCCTTTTCATAAAAGTACATTTCTTTTTTTTTTCTTTTTTTTTTTTAACCACGATGCTTAAAATGAAACTGAATTAAACTTTGTAATTTATTTTATGGGCGGAACATACTTCTTTTTTTTAATGATATTTGTGTTTCTCCCCTCGGTGTTTTGGCGCTCTGTACAGAGCTTTCTTCTTGTTATTTTGCAGCGACAGACTCAATACAACGTTTGAAGTGTCTGAAACACTGTTACTGAAGAACAATTCAGAGAGCTGAACTTCCAGGCAGATATAAAAGACACAAATTAATACAGCTCAGTATTCATTAATATATCTTACACTTCGGGCAAGGTCCGCTTATTCATTGTGACCCCCCCCCCCTTCCTTAAAGTGACACAAAACTCAGGAGTTAAACCTAAAAAATACATTTAAGAACCCTAACTATGAACAACAATGTATCTTATTTGTGTATCACTCGGCTGTAGATCCTCCAATCATCTCTGACACTGTCCTTCCTTATGGAGGGGGGCTACGTCTGTTCTCCATGGTCCCTGTGTGTGTTGTAGTAGTCACCGCTCCAAGCTCGCTCCCGGGATGGACTACAATCCCAATACAAATTAGTAAACTACACCTGATATTGTAGTCCATCCCGGGAGCAAGCCTTTATCCAAAAAGTCCATGAGTGGTGATGACTCAGGTATCTCAAAACACGATCGTCATGATTTGGCAGATTTCAATTTTGTGGGGCGAGAAGAGTTTGAATGACTTGTCAACAATTTCAGTTTCTTCCTTTTTGAACTTCTTTACCCAACAACTAATATTGCTCACATCGATCATTGCGTCATAATGAACATTCCTCAGGCACCAAAATGACTGACAGCCATTTTGGTGTCACCCCCCTCTAGAAAGTCGGGCACTCGGTCATGGACCGAGAGAGCCCGACAGTGTCAGGAGAGAGGTGGGGACCCGGCGGCATACCTCATCCCGCCGGGTGAACGTCCTCTCCTCTCCCTGCCGGCGTCCACCACCAAGATGGCTGCCGGCAGGCATCAATTGGATGGCTGCGCATGAGGGATGTGACATCATGAGCACGCGCGATGGCGACACGGCGGGGGTGACACCCGGCCTCGGGACGCCACTGATCATAAGCAGCTTTTTAATGCAAATTCCTATTTTGTTCACATTGTTTCCCTTTAACTGCTAAAAAGTAAAATTGAATAAAAAGCTTGTTTACCGAAACGGAATTGTTTAAAGGAGAACTATGAGGGGGGGAGGGGAGTGTTTTTCACTCATCCTCATAGGTCTAGCCGACCTGTGACAATGAGACTGTCACAGGTCGGCTAGACCTATGAGGATGAGTGAAAAACACTCCCCTCCCCCCCTCATAGTTCTCCTTTAAACAATTCCGTTTCGGTAAACAAGCTTTTTATTCAATTTTCCTTTTTAGCAGTTAAAGGAGAACTATGAGGGGGGGAGGGGAGTGTTTTTCACTCATCCTCATAGGTCTAGCCGACCTGTGACAATGAGACTGTCACAGGTCGGCTAGACCTATGAGGATGAGTGAAAAACACTCCCCTCCCCCCCTCATAGTTCTCCTTTAAACAATTCCGTTTCGGTAAACAAGCTTTTTATTCAATTTTCCTTTTTAGCAGTTAAAGGAGAACTATGGGGGAAAAGCCCTGACCCCATAGTTCTCCTTTAACTGCTAAAAAGGAAAATTGAATAAAAAGCTTGTTTACCGAAACAGAATTGTTTAAGAGCATTTTACCATAATATTTATCCATTTACCCTGTTTCCCCGAAAATAAGACCTACCCTGAAAATAAGACCTAGTATTATTTTTGGGAATTGCTAAAATATAAGACCTACCCCGAAAATAAGACCTAGTTGTGACCATTCACAGGGCCGGTGGTGGCATAAGGGGGAACTTGAAGAGCCGCGGGAGAGGCAGGAGAGAGTCAGCGGTGCCAACGAAGCCAGCGCTAAAAGAAGCGAGGCGACAGAGGAGGGAGCAGAGCCGCATAAGCCGATGCCTCCTCTATAGCCCCGCCTCCTGTCACAGGCGGAGTGATACCAAATGCTCTCCGCCTGTGAGGAATCGATAGTGAA
>NW_017306926.1:891222-891552 GCF_000935625.1 Nanorana parkeri | reverse complement strand
TACCCTGTTTCCCCGAAAATAAGACCTACCCTGAAAATAAGACCTAGTATTATTTTTGGGAATTGCTAAAATATAAGACCTACCCCGAAAATAAGACCTAGTTGTGACCATTCACAGGGCCGGTGGTGGCATAAGGGGGAACTTGAAGAGCCGCGGGAGAGGAAGGAGAGAGTCAGCGGTGCCAACGAAGCCAGCGCTAAAAGAAGCGAGGCGACAGAGGAGGGAGCAGAGCCGCATAAGCCGATGCCTCCTCTATAGCCCCGCCTCCTGTCACAGGCGGAGTGATACCAAATGCTCTCCGCCTGTGAGGAATCGATAGTGAAAGTGTGC
>NW_017306926.1:868454-891090 GCF_000935625.1 Nanorana parkeri | reverse complement strand
AAAAAAAAATAAGACCTACCCCGAAAACAAGACCTAGTGTGTTTTTTTGAGCCAAAAAAAATATAAGACAGTGTCTTATTTTCGGGGAAACACGGTAATAAACAGTGTTATTCGTCTGTTCCCTTCATTTGCAGGCCGGAGTGTTTGTAGATTTCCTCCTGTTTTAAATTAAAGGTTGAAATGTATTTCACAATGAGCGTTTTCCTGTTTTTCAACCTGACTAACTATGTAACTATGTAACTATGTAACTATGTAACTATGGATAATAACCCAAAACCAAAATGTTATATATTGCAGTTTGTCACTCATTAGATGGGGTGCCTGCATTAGTTTTCCTTTAGGCTTGGTAATCTAATAAGTAACAAACGTCCTGTCCTTGGAGGGGTCTGCGTTCCTGGGCAGGCTGTATTTGCATGGAGACCACCCTAGGTAACTTCCACATGTGATACTGAGCCTCCATGACTGAAAGAACTGAAATCCAATGAATGAAAGTAAAAGGACAAGGACAGTCAGGCTGGGGAGGAAAGGGATAGATGGACGTCCTCCAGCCAGGAAAGGAGGCGGAGCTCTATCTGACTTTCTGCAGCTTCTAATGTACATTGTTAGAGTCTCCCAGTGTGCAGTGACATCAGAGGAAGAGGAGAGGAGCCGCTACAACTGTGCAAGACTGAAGGGAAGGATGGAGGTCAGATGTAAGACGGAAGGGAAGGACGGAGGTCAGATAGAAGACTGAAGGGACGGACGGAGGTCAGATAGAAGACTGAAGGGACGGACGGAGGTCAGATAGAAGACTGAAGGGACGGACGGAGGTCAGATAGAAGACTGAAGGGACGGACGGAGGTCAGATAGAAGACTGAAGGGACGGACGGAGGTCAGATAGAAGACTGAAGGGACGGACGGAGGTCAGATAGAAGACTGAAGGGACGGACGGAGGTCAGATAGAAGACTGAAGGGACGGACGGAGGTCAGATAGAAGACTGAAGGGACGGACGGAGGTCAGATAGAAGACTGAAGGGACGGACGGAGGTCAGATAGAAGACTGAAGGGACGGACGGAGGTCAGATAGAAGACTGAAGGGACGGACGGAGGTCAGATAGAAGACTGAAGGGACGGACGGAGGTCAGATAGAAGACTGAAGGGACGGACGGAGGTCAGATAGAAGACTGAAGGGACGGACGGAGGTCAGATAGAAGACTGAAGGGACGGACGGAGGTCAGATAGAAGACTGAAGGGACGGACGGAGGTCAGATAGAAGACTGAAGGGAAGGATGGAGGTCAGATGTAAGACGGAAGGGATGGAAGGCCGGAGGTCAGATAGAAGACTGAAGGGAGGGATGGAGGTCAGATAGAAGACTGAAGGGAAGGACGGAGGTCAGATAGAAGACTGAAGGGACGGACGGAGGTCAGATAGAAGACTGAAGGGAAGGACGGAGGTCAGATAGAAGACTGATGGGAAGGACGGAGGTCAGATAGAAGACTGAAGGGAAGGACGGAGGTCAGATAGAAGACTGAAGGGAAGGACGGAGGTCAGATAGAAGACTGAAGGGAAGGACGGAGGTCAGATAGAAGACTGAAGGGAAGGACGGAGGTCAGATAGAAGACTGAAGGGACGGACGGAGGTCAGATAGAAGACTGATGGGGAGGACGGAGGTCAGATAGAAGACTGAAGGGAAGAACGGAGGTCAGATAGAAGACTGAAGGGAAGGACGGAGGTCAGATAGAAGACTGAAGGGAAGGACGGAGGTCAGATAGAAGACTGAAGGGAAGGACTGAGGTCAGATATAAGACTGAAGGGAAGGACGGAGGTCAGATAGAAGACTGAAGGGACGGACGGAGGTCAGATAGAAGACTGAAGGGAAGGACTGAGGTCAGATAGAAGACTGAAGGGAAGAACGGAGGTCAGCTTTTATGATTATTTATTTTGGGGGTAGACAAAATGTTGTTACATTGATGTAATTGATGTGAATGTAATCCTAGGTAGAGTTGGCTCACTCACATTGCTGGATGAATGTATCAGTATTGGGACAATGAGGATTTCTGTGACTGATGAGCGTTTTCCGTTAAACATCCGATGTAATCGTCCCTTTACATGTACCTTGGCGGGGCGCGCTGTGTGGCTCTGGCGGCGGATGATCATCCGCTATGTATAATAATCTCACACCGCCACAGCCGCCAAACAGTAACATCATTTCGCCATCAATGGTGTGACAATTACCTGCCAGTCAGTGTTACCGTTTTGCTCTGCGCAGACTGACAGCTCTGCCGAGTCAGGGCCTTGTCACCGGAATCTCTAATGTTATGGATGTAAATAGCCGGAATATTCTGTAAGTGAGATGCACGCTGCAGGACTCGGAGAAAAACACGCCGTCAGCCCAAAATATGGGGGCAAAAAAACACATAATTAAACCCAAGAGCAAAAATTTAAAGCTGAACTCCGGCCACAAAAAAGCTTATGTAAATATATTCCTCTGCAGCCGCAATAGATATAAATCCACTTCAGCTGCAAGAAATTCTTTTATAAAACCCGGATATTACGTTCCTAATTGTGTTCCTGCGTTGTCACCCTGCCACACGGTCTTCTGATGAACCATACAAGTTGTCACTTTCCACTCCCCCTTCCTCAGGACCAATCCTTCTAGGAAGTTCCTTTTGGATCACTTCGGGGACACATAGGCTACCCCTTAGGGTCGGGAACTGACTCTTGAGATCATACAAGACCACGTATACTTTTGGAACCAGTGCTCTTCCAACAGACAAAGGGAAGCATCCTCTGAGCCACGTGGGCATTTAAAGAACCCTTCCACAGCACAGACCTGCAGAGAGAAGACCCAACCTGTCTGGTGACAACAGATTCCGGTAAGAATTTAGGGCATTTAAGGCGATTTCTTTTTTTTTTTAAATGAAAGGTGTATAATAGTTAAAGGAGGATGGCATGGGCTAGTTCTTCTTTTACCCTGTTCGGAAGTCGGCTATAAGACTTAAAGGAGAAGTATGAGGGGGAGGGGCTTTCCACTCACCTCATAGTTCTAGCCGACCTGTGACAATGAGACTGTCACAGGTCGGCTCAGTAGATCGGGAGGTGAGCGAAAACATACCGGCGTTCGCTCACCTCACCTCCCTGCTCTCTGCCGTGACAGGGGAGGGGCTGGATTCCCCCCTCCCCGCTCCGATCCTCCAGCACTGACTGGGGGAACAGACGGGGAAGGGGGCGGGTACAGCTGGCTCTGCCTCTAGATAGGCAGAGCCAGCTGTCACTCATGCAGCTTGGCGGATCCCGGCATAATTGTCGGGATACACTTCAGCTGCGGCGTCTCAGTATACCGCGAGCTGTAGCTCCCAATATACTGAGCCTAGGGTGACGGGAGGACGCTAGTTTGTGTCCTCCCGTTACCCTAAGGAGAACTATGGGGAAAAGCCTTAACCTCATAGTTCTCCTTTAATAAACAGCATTTCCAGTATCCAGATGCAGCCAGGCAAAGAACGGAAAGTTTCGCTGCTGTGAATATTCACACTGTCCGGGGACGCTGCGTGAAGGATGATGCAGATGAAGCAAGGACGCTAATTTATCTTACCCTCTTTCATTACCCCAGGGGGCTGGAGCGGGCCGCGTTACAATAACGCTGTGAAATTTAAACAATGGAAACTTATGTGGTCATCATCTGCAGGAAATCATGACATTCATTGTCCTAAAAACCTTCACATGCTATACAGATTGTGCTGAAGCTGGCAAATAAATCTGAGGGGGAAGGTAAAAACGGGCTCGTTCACACTGCACACCAATGTATATGCTATATGCGCTCCCGTGCGGTGTGAGCATGCTCTGGTGTGCGCCTCAACGCATTCTTATAACACATTGCAGTGCTCACTTCTTTCTTCTGAGTTTTACTTCCGCGTTAACTCTATCTGCGGCAGCCAGTTGCGGCATGTTGCAGAATGTTCTGACACATTTCAGCACGTTGGATTGCACTGCCATAAAATGATGACAACATTGATGTGAACCGGCCCTATAACAAGCAAGGATTTTTGCATTGGGACTGCTTTGGGCAACATGCCCCAATGCAGCCCAATGAGGCCAATGCAGCCCAATGAGGCCAATGCAGCCCAATGAGGCTGGTGTGAATAAGCCCTTTAAAGTGAAATTAAACCCTCAGATTTTTTAACATAAACCAATACTGTAATGTGCGCCTTACTGTAATCCATGGTTGTTTCCCTTCTCTTTGCTGCTCTTCCTTTTAAATCCGTATCTCTTCTCATGCTGGGGGAGAACTCCCCTTTGCAGCTGAGTGCCTCTTCCTGTAGTGCTGGCTCAGGTTACAAACCTACACACAGACACCGTGTATCCATTCCAGAGACAAGGCAGTCTGCTGCAAAGGGAAGTTCTCACCAAGCATGAGAACAGATACAGATTTAAAAGGAAGAGCAGCAAAGTGAAGGGAAACTATCATGGATTACAGTAAGGCGCACATTACAGTATTGTTTTATGTTAACAAATCTGAGGGTTTAATGTCACTTTAATATAAAGAGGAACCCCCCATGAACTTTGATCTCTTTTTTTTCCAGCTTTGGATGTAAGGAGGATTATATCTATTGTTCATCTGTGTCTTCATTGGGGTAATTTCCCTCACTTTTGTGAGTGGTCACCTAGACAGGAAGTAAGAAGTATACGGAGGTCAGATAGAAGACTGAAGGGAAGGACGGAGGTCAGATAGAAGACTGAAGGGAAGGACGGAGGTCAGATAGAAGACTGAAGGGAAGGACTGAGGTCAGATATAAGACTGAAGGGAAGGACGGAGGTCAGATAGAAGACTGAAGGGACGGACGGAGGTCAGATAGAAGACTGAAGGGAAGGACTGAGGTCAGATAGAAGACTGAAGGGAAGAACGGAGGTCAGCTTTTATGATTATTTATTTTGGGGGTAGACAAAATGTTGTTACATTGATGTAATTGATGTGAATGTAATCCTAGGTAGAGTTGGCTCACTCACATTGCTGGATGAATGTATCAGTATTGGGACAATGAGGATTTCTGTGACTGATGAGCGTTTTCCGTTAAACATCCGATGTAATCGTCCCTTTACATGTACCTTGGCGGGGCGCGCTGTGTGGCTCTGGCGGCGGATGATCATCCGCTATGTATAATAATCTCACACCGCCACAGCCGCCAAACAGTAACATCATTTCGCCATCAATGGTGTGACAATTACCTGCCAGTCAGTGTTACCGTTTTGCTCTGCGCAGACTGACAGCTCTGCCGAGTCAGGGCCTTGTCACCGGAATCTCTAATGTTATGGATGTAAATAGCCGGAATATTCTGTAAGTGAGATGCACGCTGCAGGACTCGGAGAAAAACACGCCGTCAGCCCAAAATATGGGGGCAAAAAAACACATAATTAAACCCAAGAGCAAAAATTTAAAGCTGAACTCCGGCCACAAAAAAGCTTATGTAAATATATTCCTCTGCAGCCGCAATAGATATAAATCCACTTCAGCTGCAAGAAATTCTTTTATAAAACCCGGATATTACGTTCCTAATTGTGTTCCTGCGTTGTCACCCTGCCACACGGTCTTCTGATGAACCATACAAGTTGTCACTTTCCACTCCCCCTTCCTCAGGACCAATCCTTCTAGGAAGTTCCTTTTGGATCACTTCGGGGACACATAGGCTACCCCTTAGGGTCGGGAACTGACTCTTGAGATCATACAAGACCACGTATACTTTTGGAACCAGTGCTCTTCCAACAGACAAAGGGAAGCATCCTCTGAGCCACGTGGGCATTTAAAGAACCCTTCCACAGCACAGACCTGCAGAGAGAAGACCCAACCTGTCTGGTGACAACAGATTCCGGTAAGAATTTAGGGCATTTAAGGCGATTTCTTTTTTTTTTTAAATGAAAGGTGTATAATAGTTAAAGGAGGATGGCATGGGCTAGTTCTTCTTTTACCCTGTTCGGAAGTCGGCTATAAGACTTAAAGGAGAAGTATGAGGGGGAGGGGCTTTCCACTCACCTCATAGTTCTAGCCGACCTGTGACAATGAGACTGTCACAGGTCGGCTCAGTAGATCGGGAGGTGAGCGAAAACATACCGGCGTTCGCTCACCTCACCTCCCTGCTCTCTGCCGTGACAGGGGAGGGGCTGGATTCCCCCCTCCCCGCTCCGATCCTCCAGCACTGACTGGGGGAACAGACGGGGAAGGGGGCGGGTACAGCTGGCTCTGCCTCTAGATAGGCAGAGCCAGCTGTCACTCATGCAGCTTGGCGGATCCCGGCATAATTGTCGGGATACACTTCAGCTGCGGCGTCTCAGTATACCGCGAGCTGTAGCTCCCAATATACTGAGCCTAGGGTGACGGGAGGACGCTAGTTTGTGTCCTCCCGTTACCCTAAGGAGAACTATGGGGAAAAGCCTTAACCTCATAGTTCTCCTTTAATAAACAGCATTTCCAGTATCCAGATGCAGCCAGGCAAAGAACGGAAAGTTTCGCTGCTGTGAATATTCACACTGTCCGGGGACGCTGCGTGAAGGATGATGCAGATGAAGCAAGGACGCTAATTTATCTTACCCTCTTTCATTACCCCAGGGGGCTGGAGCGGGCCGCGTTACAATAACGCTGTGAAATTTAAACAATGGAAACTTATGTGGTCATCATCTGCAGGAAATCATGACATTCATTGTCCTAAAAACCTTCACATGCTATACAGATTGTGCTGAAGCTGGCAAATAAATCTGAGGGGGAAGGTAAAAACGGGCTCGTTCACACTGCACACCAATGTATATGCTATATGCGCTCCCGTGCGGTGTGAGCATGCTCTGGTGTGCGCCTCAACGCATTCTTATAACACATTGCAGTGCTCACTTCTTTCTTCTGAGTTTTACTTCCGCGTTAACTCTATCTGCGGCAGCCAGTTGCGGCATGTTGCAGAATGTTCTGACACATTTCAGCACGTTGGATTGCACTGCCATAAAATGATGACAACATTGATGTGAACCGGCCCTATAACAAGCAAGGATTTTTGCATTGGGACTGCTTTGGGCAACATGCCCCAATGCAGCCCAATGAGGCCAATGCAGCCCAATGAGGCCAATGCAGCCCAATGAGGCTGGTGTGAATAAGCCCTTTAAAGTGAAATTAAACCCTCAGATTTTTTAACATAAACCAATACTGTAATGTGCGCCTTACTGTAATCCATGGTTGTTTCCCTTCTCTTTGCTGCTCTTCCTTTTAAATCCGTATCTCTTCTCATGCTGGGGGAGAACTCCCCTTTGCAGCTGAGTGCCTCTTCCTGTAGTGCTGGCTCAGGTTACAAACCTACACACAGACACCGTGTATCCATTCCAGAGACAAGGCAGTCTGCTGCAAAGGGAAGTTCTCACCAAGCATGAGAACAGATACAGATTTAAAAGGAAGAGCAGCAAAGTGAAGGGTTTATTTTGGGGGTAGACAAAATGTTGTTACATTGATGTAATTGATGTGAATGTAATCCTAGGTAGAGTTGGCTCACTCACATTGCTGGATGAATGTATCAGTATTGGGACAATGAGGATTTCTGTGACTGATGAGCGTTTTCCGTTAAACATCCGATGTAATCGTCCCTTTACATGTACCTTGGCGGGGCGCGCTGTGTGGCTCTGGCGGCGGATGATCATCCGCTATGTATAATAATCTCACACCGCCACAGCCGCCAAACAGTAACATCATTTCGCCATCAATGGTGTGACAATTACCTGCCAGTCAGTGTTACCGTTTTGCTCTGCGCAGACTGACAGCTCTGCCGAGTCAGGGCCTTGTCACCGGAATCTCTAATGTTATGGATGTAAATAGCCGGAATATTCTGTAAGTGAGATGCACGCTGCAGGACTCGGAGAAAAACACGCCGTCAGCCCAAAATATGGGGGCAAAAAAACACATAATTAAACCCAAGAGCAAAAATTTAAAGCTGAACTCCGGCCACAAAAAAGCTTATGTAAATATATTCCTCTGCAGCCGCAATAGATATAAATCCACTTCAGCTGCAAGAAATTCTTTTATAAAACCCGGATATTACGTTCCTAATTGTGTTCCTGCGTTGTCACCCTGCCACACGGTCTTCTGATGAACCATACAAGTTGTCACTTTCCACTCCCCCTTCCTCAGGACCAATCCTTCTAGGAAGTTCCTTTTGGATCACTTCGGGGACACATAGGCTACCCCTTAGGGTCGGGAACTGACTCTTGAGATCATACAAGACCACGTATACTTTTGGAACCAGTGCTCTTCCAACAGACAAAGGGAAGCATCCTCTGAGCCACGTGGGCATTTAAAGAACCCTTCCACAGCACAGACCTGCAGAGAGAAGACCCAACCTGTCTGGTGACAACAGATTCCGGTAAGAATTTAGGGCATTTAAGGCGATTTCTTTTTTTTTTTAAATGAAAGGTGTATAATAGTTAAAGGAGGATGGCATGGGCTAGTTCTTCTTTTACCCTGTTCGGAAGTCGGCTATAAGACTTAAAGGAGAAGTATGAGGGGGAGGGGCTTTCCACTCACCTCATAGTTCTAGCCGACCTGTGACAATGAGACTGTCACAGGTCGGCTCAGTAGATCGGGAGGTGAGCGAAAACATACCGGCGTTCGCTCACCTCACCTCCCTGCTCTCTGCCGTGACAGGGGAGGGGCTGGATTCCCCCCTCCCCGCTCCGATCCTCCAGCACTGACTGGGGGAACAGACGGGGAAGGGGGCGGGTACAGCTGGCTCTGCCTCTAGATAGGCAGAGCCAGCTGTCACTCATGCAGCTTGGCGGATCCCGGCATAATTGTCGGGATACACTTCAGCTGCGGCGTCTCAGTATACCGCGAGCTGTAGCTCCCAATATACTGAGCCTAGGGTGACGGGAGGACGCTAGTTTGTGTCCTCCCGTTACCCTAAGGAGAACTATGGGGAAAAGCCTTAACCTCATAGTTCTCCTTTAATAAACAGCATTTCCAGTATCCAGATGCAGCCAGGCAAAGAACGGAAAGTTTCGCTGCTGTGAATATTCACACTGTCCGGGGACGCTGCGTGAAGGATGATGCAGATGAAGCAAGGACGCTAATTTATCTTACCCTCTTTCATTACCCCAGGGGGCTGGAGCGGGCCGCGTTACAATAACGCTGTGAAATTTAAACAATGGAAACTTATGTGGTCATCATCTGCAGGAAATCATGACATTCATTGTCCTAAAAACCTTCACATGCTATACAGATTGTGCTGAAGCTGGCAAATAAATCTGAGGGGGAAGGTAAAAACGGGCTCGTTCACACTGCACACCAATGTATATGCTATATGCGCTCCCGTGCGGTGTGAGCATGCTCTGGTGTGCGCCTCAACGCATTCTTATAACACATTGCAGTGCTCACTTCTTTCTTCTGAGTTTTACTTCCGCGTTAACTCTATCTGCGGCAGCCAGTTGCGGCATGTTGCAGAATGTTCTGACACATTTCAGCACGTTGGATTGCACTGCCATAAAATGATGACAACATTGATGTGAACCGGCCCTATAACAAGCAAGGATTTTTGCATTGGGACTGCTTTGGGCAACATGCCCCAATGCAGCCCAATGAGGCCAATGCAGCCCAATGAGGCCAATGCAGCCCAATGAGGCTGGTGTGAATAAGCCCTTTAAAGTGAAATTAAACCCTCAGATTTTTTAACATAAACCAATACTGTAATGTGCGCCTTACTGTAATCCATGGTTGTTTCCCTTCTCTTTGCTGCTCTTCCTTTTAAATCCGTATCTCTTCTCATGCTGGGGGAGAACTCCCCTTTGCAGCTGAGTGCCTCTTCCTGTAGTGCTGGCTCAGGTTACAAACCTACACACAGACACCGTGTATCCATTCCAGAGACAAGGCAGTCTGCTGCAAAGGGAAGTTCTCACCAAGCATGAGAACAGATACAGATTTAAAAGGAAGAGCAGCAAAGTGAAGGGAAACTATCATGGATTACAGTAAGGCGCACATTACAGTATTGTTTTATGTTAACAAATCTGAGGGTTTAATGTCACTTTAATATAAAGAGGAACCCCCCATGAACTTTGATCTCTTTTTTTTCCAGCTTTGGATGTAAGGAGGATTATATCTATTGTTCATCTGTGTCTTCATTGGGGTAATTTCCCTCACTTTTGTGAGTGGTCACCTAGACAGGAAGTAAGAAGTAACCTTCCCAAAAGGGGTGCTAACTGGGAATTCTAACTCTTCTGTAAGGGGTGTGGATGGGACTTTTGGTAGTGGTTGAGTGAGGCCGCCCTCCCTGCCCACCTCGGCATCCCTCCCAGGCTCCTCAATGGTTGCCAGGAGCTGAACAGGATAGAATGTCTCAGGTTGCTAAGAACTGAGCGGGAAGATGTGTATGGCCCTTATACATCTTCCTGGCATCTTCCCTAGCAACCTGGGAAACTCTGGCCGGAAAGGAGGCGGCAGACACACTGCAAGGGGATTGGGGGGAGGGTTGACTGACTTACCGATTGATTGCTTGATTGATTGACTGATTTTAAAGTTGCTGTGCTGAAAGTTAAAACTCAGTTCCCACCATATGAGAAGCTTTTACTGAAGAAGAATATAAGGCAGGGTCAAGGTGAGTGATAGAAGCAGGATGGTGATTCAGCGAGGGTTAAAGGAGAACTATGAGGTTAAGGCTTTTCCCCATAGTTCTCCGTAGGGTAACGGGAGGACACAAACTAGCGTCCTCCCGTCACCCTAAGCTCAGTATATAGGGAGCTACAGCTCGCGGTATACTGAGACGCCGCAGCCGGAGCGGATCCCGACAATTATGTCTGGATCCGCCCAGCTGCGTGAGTGACAGCTGGCTCTGCCAATCTAGAGGCAGAGCCAGCTGTACCCGCCCCCTCCCCCGTCTTTCCGCCAGTCAGTGCTGGCGGATCGGAGGGGGGAATCAAGCCCCTCCCCTGTCACGGCAGAGAGCCGTGACAGGATCGAGAGGTGAGCGAACGCCGGTATGTGTTCGCTCACCTCCCGATCTACTGAGCCGACCTGTGACAGTCTCATTGTCACAGGTCGGCTAGAACTATGTGGTGAGTGAAAAGCACCCCCTCCATAGTTCTCCTTTAAAGCGAACCTGTGCCTGGCCCATACAGGGTAGTTGTACCTTAGTGCCATCATAAGGCTCCCACCCTCATATGACAGCGTTAGGTACCTGAGCAGCCAATCACAATGGCCTGCTGCTGGTGGGAGCACAATTAAAGTGAACCTGTCGCCTTGCATAGGCAAAGCACAGGTTCACTTTAAAGAGATCCTGTCTATGATAGAAGGGGCGGCAACACCATTACCCATACGCTCTGACACTAGCCAACACCGTGTATTTCAGTGGTGGATGCATCGGAGGAAGGAACTTTGGGGGGGGGGGGTGTCCTAGGGAGGTGAGTACAAGGTGGTGATGGAGTCACAGGGTCTCTTTAAGGATAATTGCTTCAATAAGTTGCAATCCGAGGCATTTTTCTTATACACACTTGTACCCAGTGTGTACTGGAAACCACAAAGCCGCTTTATTTATTTCACCCAAGAATGTACTCAATCAAAGCGCAAAGAGAGAAAGAAACCGGCTGATTAAAAAGGTTGAAAAACCAATCATCGTCGAGACATTCAGCTGCAAGATAATCGCAATGATTCCCTCGGAACCAGCTGTATAACAACGAGAAATATTCAACCACAGCCAGCGAACTAACAATTGTGAGACAGAAATGAGCGCACTGTATGTACTGTATCTATGTACAGAGACAGAAATATATGCGCGGCTTAAAGTAGACCTTTCATTGGCATGGCACGTGTGTGGCTATAAGATGGAAGATGTTCCTGACACTCATTAGAACTGTAGAAGAGGCAACAAAACATCTTCATCCTGGATGATGCCTGAATAAAGATGGCGTGGTCGTTCCAGAGAGAAAAGCAGACGAAGACATTGTCGGGGGGAGTCCTGTAATCTCTTTGAGAGGTCATTATTATCTAGAAGTGTTGAGTTGGCCAACCCTTGGGACTGAACCAGAGAAATCACTTGGGGGAATCCATGCTAAAGAATGTGGATGGAGGAATCTCCCCTTCTATTGTATTATGACATCTGGTGCCTGTCATAATAGTCCGAGCTGATTGGCCACAGTCAGCTTTCGGCTGGCAATTTTCCATTCTGATCCTTCAACTAAAGGCAACTGAAAAATCAACTTTTGTAGAGACGAAGGGTGCCGGCAGGGCCGCCCACGGATTAAATAAAGACTCACCTAGTGACCCTCAGACTCACTTACTGACCCCAGACTCATGTATTGGTCCCTGACTCATTTACTGACTCTGGGCTCTCATTGGTCCTGGACTCATTTATTGGTCCCAGACTCACTTACTGACCCCAGACTCACTTAGTGACCTCAGTCTCATTTACTGACCCCGGACTCATTTATTGGTCTATGACTCACCTACTTACCCTGGGGTCTGGTTGGCCTCGGACTTATACATTGATCCTGAACTTATTTATTGGTTCTGGTCTCATTTACTGACCCTGGGCTCATTTATTGGTCCTGGACCTATTTATTGGTTTTGGACTCATATATTGGTCCCGGATTCATTTATTGGTCCCGGATTCATTAATTGGTCCCGGATTCATTTATTGGTCCCGGACTCATTTACGGACCCTGGACTCGTATTTTGATCCTGGACTTATTATTGTTCCTGGTCTCATTTATTGGTTCCGGACTCATTTACTGACCCTGGACTTATGTATTGATCCTGCACTTATTTATGGGTTCCGGGCTCATTTATTGGTCCCAGACTCATTTACTGACCCTAAAGTTTTTTTTACTGACCCCAGTCTAATTTATCGATCCCAGACTCTTTTATTGGTCACTGGCTTATTTATTGATTTTAAACTTATTTATTGGTCCTGGGCTTATTTTTTGGTGCTGGGCCTATTTTTTGGTCCTGGACTCATTTATTGGTCCCGGACTCATTTATTGACCGCAGAGTGATTTATTGGTCATAGACCCATTGAATGACCCCAGACAAAGATTGCACTTACTTATGCAGAATATTGATCATATAATGGAGCCCAGTATTGGAAAAACCATATCATCCGAGGCCCTTACATCAAGGGTAACGTTGAGTGCTAAAGATTAAACTCATAGGCTATGCCTGGATAAAAGGAGGCAAGGGTACCCCAAATATTGTGTAGAAGGAGGCATATTGAAACCAGCCTATGGACTGCAGTAGGCTGTCTTGAGGGTGAAGCTCACCTTCGAGACCATGGCTTGAGTGTTTGGTAGTTGCGAGCTAGGGGTTTCGGGCAATTTGTAACTTTACAGAACCTGGAATTCATGGAGTTGTTGTTCTTCAGTCCTGACACATGAAAGAGCTGGGCTACTGCTGAATAATTAGTGCAAAGAATGCCCGTTACAGTGGAGGGTCAGTATAGTGCCCCCATACATTGGGGGGCATTGGGAAGAACGCTCCTTATATTGGTGATCAGTGGAAAGAATGACCCCTTTACAGACAGCCAACATGATCGTTGTCTGTGGTTCTTTACCTGAGAGAAGAGAGGAGAAGCTTCACTGGTCCCATGTAGCTGGCTCTGTCAAGTGGCATTGGTGCCAGAACTATGCAGCCTCTATCAGATGGAGGTTTACTCCACCACTGCTCATGGATCCGCTAGAAACCTCAGGAGGAACCCTAGTGTCCCGGGAACCCTGGTTGAGATAGACTGCTCTAGTAGGTGCTCAATACTGTAAATATGGAAAATGAATAATATCAACGTGGGGATGGCTTTGGCAGTCTTCCCTCATTGGATTTTCAGGATTTCATTATATATGTGTCTGGTTTATATGATATTATAGGATACCTGGCTCACAGCTGTGCAGTTGATGTTCCATGTCCCGTCTCTGCACATTGTCTGACACAGGACACCGTGTCCTCGCCCACGTCACTAACCCTCCATGTAACTTGATCCCTTAATCGAGTTTGGTTGGATTAGCGTTGCCGAAAGACATGACTTCATCCCGTTAAGAGCGCCCAGGCTTCCAAAAGTGGTATTAACGGATATTAACCATAATAGAAGACCTGAAGAATATATGTAGCCCCCGAGATCGCAGCACTCTTGTAATATAAGTGCAGAGATCTCATTAAGAGCCTTTTCCAGTCATGTCTGTGCGCCTCTGGAGGATTTAATTGTGGAAAAGGAACCTTGTTTCGGAGCAGAGACAGCAGGAGATAGCTGTACGTGGGGGGGGGGGGGGGGGGGTCTGGTGATAGAAGCATACACGGAATGCTGCGTATTGCAGAGCCCTGTGCACCGGACAGACGTCCTCTGTGTGTAATGTTGTTAGCAGGGTGGAATAGACATCATCCTCTCCTCACTCTTTGGAATCGGGAAGAAAATCCATTTTATATTTGTCAGCGCATTGACTGGTGGTTATTAGCCCTGAGCACCAACAACCTGGCGTCAGATAGATTTTGCATGTTTGTGAGGGTTGTCCTCGGGTGCTGTGGGTTCCTTCCATAGTATGAAAACATGACAGATAAAGTAACACCGTTGGTCACCCAAAACAAATCCTAATGGCTGCTTGTTGCAATAGGAGAGGCATTATACTCAACTGTCCAGTGGCCCATGTGTCTAATATTGGCTCCGTTCCAGTGCAACCCCCTCCAGGGTCAGTGATAGCAGCCTACTGAGATCACTGGAAGGTGAACAGCTACATGCACAAATTGAATATACCGTGTTTCCCCGAAATAAGACGCTGTCTTATATTTGTTTGGGCACAAATAAACACGCTAGGTCTTATTTTCGGGGTAGGTCTTTTTTTCTTTTTAATGCACAACAATCCAAAGTTATTGCAAATTCCAATTAATTAATCCAAAATGGCAAAGTTAAGAATAGGGTGATCAGGGCAATCAGGGGCACCATACCTTTCCAATCGCTGGCCAGAATGAGGGAAGCGCGCTTTCACTATCGATTCCTCACAGGCGGAGCGCATTTGGTATTACTGCGCCTGTGACAGGAGCCGGGCCTATAGAGGAGGCATCGGCTTATGTAGCTTCGTTAGCACCGCTCATTCTCTCCCGCGGCTCTTCAAGTTCCCCCTTATGCCACCACCGGCCCTGGGAATGGTCACAACTAGGTCTTATTTTCGGGGTAGGTCTTATATTTTAGCAATTCCCAATAATAATACTAGATCTTATTTTTGAGGGTAGGTCTTATTTTTGAGGGTAGGTCTTATTTTTGAGGGTGGTCTTATTTTTGAGGGTAGGTCTTATTTTTGAGGGTGGTCTTAGTTTCGGGGGAAACACGGTATACTGTATCGTAGCTGTTTTACCTACCAAAGGATTTGCATCTATCCAGACTTGTTTTTTCTCTGCTCCCTCCTCCTATCAGCATTTCCTTTGTCACATAGTTACATAGTTACATAGTATTTGAGGTTGAATAAAGACATAAGTCCATCAAGTCCAACCTATTGTGTGTGTGTGTGTGTGTGTGTATAGGTCCATGAGTGTTCTTATTCTTAAGAGTACCTGTACCCTTGTACATTTCGGTCTCTCAGGAAGTCGTCCAAAAGCTTCTTGAATTATTCCAGACTAATTGCGGAAATTACTGCCTGAGGCAGCGAGTTCCAGACCTTAACCGCTCGAACTGAGAAGAACCCCCTTCGCCCCTTGTGTTTGAATTTTTTTTCTACCAGTTTCAGGTGGTGTCCTCTAGTCTTTGTTACGGAATTAATCTCAAAGAGTTTGTTGCTAATGTTGCTATGACTATGGAACATTTTGTCAGCACATGACTACTGCACTGCAACTGATTGGCTCCTTGTTCAGGTTCTGTCCAAGTCTGAACTCCATTGTTCAGGACTGCTGAAGCCAAGTCAGAATTATTATTATGATACGGGATTTATACAGCGCCAACAATTTGCTCAGCGCTTTATAAAATAATGGAGACAGGTCAGTTACAATACAATACAGTATCAGAACAATAGGGTTGGGAGGGCCATTTACTGATTGAAAGAATACAAGAGCTGAATTAATTTGTTTCTGTTATATTTGCCTGGAGCTCACCTTTAACCCATTAATGCTTTGATTGAATTCGTGTTATTTTAACAAGTGACTACTTTGGAGTTGCTATCGAATTCTCTAGGACAGCAACGGAGTCACGAGCCGTAAATAAGCTGCTATGACATCACGGAGGCCCTGGCGTGACCGCCGCCGTGAGACTCCGGCTTGAAAGCGCCTCTTAATGCGTGCTTTTTCTGTGAGGCCTGTCCTATTACTGTAGTCATTTACAGAATGGAGCGTTGCAGCCGAGTGCCGGAGACATTGACGGATGCAAATAATTTGCTGATCAGCTTGGATGACAAATTCCGGAGCCGCGGCCAGATGCTGTTTGTTAATGTAACACTTTATGAATCCGCGGGCCTCTCCATACATCACTCAGGACGTGGATTCCTCCAGCATCCCGCTTAGAGAATCATATCCAGGCTAGCCTGTCAAGGCAGGCGGAGGATTGATTGGAGTTTTGTCTAAAAAATCTTAATTTATTCCCTCTCATTCTGCAGATGAGTCACTGGGACAACAAACTTTAAGCGGAGAGCTCAGTGGGCCTCGTATCCTCAGGTGCCCCCCGTCTGATTTTATACCTTTCGCCTTGTTGGAGGCTTGACCACGTGTGCGTTGTGTGGAATTGGGCAGGACTATGCTCCAACGGGGGATTAAACAATCAACAAAATCGTGCAAGCGGAGTCTTTTTTTTTTTAATGGAAAAGGTGAAATCAAACCCAGTTCGTGAAAGTTGGAACATCTGTTAGGAAAACCTTTGCGAGGACAGACCTCGGTCCGGGAAATCCAAGTGTAGGGAGCAGTCAGTTGACAACACAAGGCAGGAAAGGATGCATTTTGAGTTGTGAAGTAACCAAATGTAGCACACTAGGTCATGGAGGCATCAGCAAGGAAGGGGTAGGAGTCGGCCTCGGATATAAGGGTTGCCACACAACTTAACCGAGCTTCTAACCGAAGATCGCAATGAACTAAAATCCAGGAATGACCACCCGTCCAGATTCCTCTGGCACAGTAAGACAATGCCCTGATGAAGAGGGATTTATGGAGAAACCCCCTGAAACATGTTGGTTGTCAACTCTTGTAGACACTATTACATGTACATGATACTTATAACCCCTGACTGTACACTTTATGTTGTACATTATACTTCTGACCTTGGCACTGAATACTACTGTATATTTTGAGGATTACACTGCTGATCCCTTGCATTGGATACAGTATGTTGTGCATTATACTCCTGACCCCTGCTCTGTATACAGTATGTTGCACATTATACTCCTGACCCCTGCATTGGATACAGTATGTTGTACAATATACTCCTGACCCCTGCTCTGTATACAGTATGTTGCACATTATACTCCTGGCCCCTGCTCTGTATAGGTGTATGTTGTACACTATAGTCCTGACCCCTGCTCTGTATACAGCATGTTGTACACTATAGTCCTGACCCCTGCTCTGTATACAGCATGTTGTACACTATAGTCCTGACCCCTGCACTATACACAGTATGTTGTACATTATACTCCTGATCCCCTGCATTGGATACAGTATATTGCACATTATACAGCTGATCCCCTGCATTGGATACAGTATGTTGTACAATATAGTCCTGGCCCCTGCACTGCATACGCCTTGTTACACATTATACTCCTGCCCCATGTACTGTATTTACTTTCTTGAACGTTTTGCTCCTGACCCCCTGCACCCCCGTTTTGCTCCTGACCCCCTTTTGTTGTACATCACACAGGCTGACAGAGTCCTAGTTTATTACATTGGATTTTTGCCACCAATAAAAAAACCTTCAACCCTTCAGTAGCCACAGTAGGCGTCTCGGCACTCAGAACGCTCAGCACCAAATGACGTTTTCCAAATATATGATGTCCAATGTGTTTGCATTGTGATCGGCGTTCATCGCTGTATTGTCTGCCAGATCGGTCGGGTTGCCGCGCTTTAAATAAACTGCGCAGACTAAGAAATGTAGCGAGCTAAACAAATACATCAAAACAGATTCGCATTGACAAAATTTGAATGTAACAAAACCTTTTTGGCCTCCTATAGAAACTGAATGGCCCCTGATTGGCCTCCTATAGAAACACGCCCAATTTAAATGAATGCCCCACCCCCTCATTAAAGTACATTCTCTGTCTACAATAGCTTGCTGGGCGCACAGCAAAAAAAGGCGTCCCTGGAAATGTTTTTGAAATATTAGGCAACTATGGGCTAGAGATGGAGATGACTTTTTATGTTGCCTTTCTGACAAAATCATCATTTAAATATCAGTAACAGTACAGCTCAGCATGCTTAGGCTGCACGCCTGGGGAAAAGAAAGACTTCATTTGAAACAGCTGATAAATTCAATTTTGATGGAAATGTTTAAATGTTCGGGGAATGGAAAGGTTTAACTTAACTGCAATGCATCCAGAATTGGCTGTGTTCTCCAACAGAAAAAACTGGCATTATGAAAGAAGAACTCCAGGAATTACAAAACTCCTACCCCCATACTGCAAGGGTTACCTGCTCATGTTGGACCGCTGATGTCATCACATCAAATGCAGGTCCACTGGCTTGCATCACCCCCCCCAACATAACAATGCCGGTCAACAAGCAGACAACAATGCAAAGCGGGAAAGTGCGGCGCCATTTAAAGAGAGAGAATTACTGTCAGACAGAAGCCGTACGGAGCATGAAAGTAATCTAAAAATATTGAATGTGACAAGTCCCCAATATGGCTCTGTCATTCCTTCTATTATGTGTACTTACTGCACAGCTGGCTGTCACCCTAATGCGTTTCCATTCCCTTCTGCCGCTGCTGCTATTGTTGTGTGCCCACTATATCCAGGCTAGCCTGTCAAGGCAGGCGGAGGATTGATTGGAGTTTTGTCTAAAAAATCTTAATTTATTCCCTCTCATTCTGCAGATGAGTCACTGGGACAACAAACTTTAAGCGGAGAGCTCAGTGGGCCTCGTATCCTCAGGTGCCCCCCGTCTGATTTTATACCTTTCGCCTTGTTGGAGGCTTGACCACGTGTGCGTTGTGTGGAATTGGGCAGGACTATGCTCCAACGGGGGATTAAACAATCAACAAAATCGTGCAAGCGGAGTCTTTTTTTTTTTAATGGAAAAGGTGAAATCAAACCCAGTTCGTGAAAGTTGGAACATCTGTTAGGAAAACCTTTGCGAGGACAGACCTCGGTCCGGGAAATCCAAGTGTAGGGAGCAGTCAGTTGACAACACAAGGCAGGAAAGGATGCATTTTGAGTTGTGAAGTAACCAAATGTAGCACACTAGGTCATGGAGGCATCAGCAAGGAAGGGGTAGGAGTCGGCCTCGGATATAAGGGTTGCCACACAACTTAACCGAGCTTCTAACCGAAGATCGCAATGAACTAAAATCCAGGAATGACCACCCGTCCAGATTCCTCTGGCACAGTAAGACAATGCCCTGATGAAGAGGGATTTATGGAGAAACCCCCTGAAACATGTTGGTTGTCAACTCTTGTAGACACTATTACATGTACATGATACTTATAACCCCTGACTGTACACTTTATGTTGTACATTATACTTCTGACCTTGGCACTGAATACTACTGTATATTTTGAGGATTACACTGCTGATCCCTTGCATTGGATACAGTATGTTGTGCATTATACTCCTGACCCCTGCTCTGTATACAGTATGTTGCACATTATACTCCTGACCCCTGCATTGGATACAGTATGTTGTACAATATACTCCTGACCCCTGCTCTGTATACAGTATGTTGCACATTATACTCCTGGCCCCTGCTCTGTATAGGTGTATGTTGTACACTATAGTCCTGACCCCTGCTCTGTATACAGCATGTTGTACACTATAGTCCTGACCCCTGCTCTGTATACAGCATGTTGTACACTATAGTCCTGACCCCTGCACTATACACAGTATGTTGTACATTATACTCCTGATCCCCTGCATTGGATACAGTATATTGCACATTATACAGCTGATCCCCTGCATTGGATACAGTATGTTGTACAATATAGTCCTGGCCCCTGCACTGCATACGCCTTGTTACACATTATACTCCTGCCCCATGTACTGTATTTACTTTCTTGAACGTTTTGCTCCTGACCCCCTGCACCCCCGTTTTGCTCCTGACCCCCTTTTGTTGTACATCACACAGGCTGACAGAGTCCTAGTTTATTACATTGGATTTTTGCCACCAATAAAAAAACCTTCAACCCTTCAGTAGCCACAGTAGGCGTCTCGGCACTCAGAACGCTCAGCACCAAATGACGTTTTCCAAATATATGATGTCCAATGTGTTTGCATTGTGATCGGCGTTCATCGCTGTATTGTCTGCCAGATCGGTCGGGTTGCCGCGCTTTAAATAAACTGCGCAGACTAAGAAATGTAGCGAGCTAAACAAATACATCAAAACAGATTCGCATTGACAAAATTTGAATGTAACAAAACCTTTTTGGCATCCTATAGAAACTGAATGGCCCCTGATTGGCCTCCTATAGAAACACGCCCAATTTAAATGAATGCCCCACCCCCTCATTAAAGTACATTCTCTGTCTACAATAGCTTGCTTAAAAAAGGGTGTCCCTGGAATTTTGTTTGCTGTTATTTTTTGGCGACTTTACAATGACAGCTCCAGTGAAGGAAATTCTCCCGCCGGCTTTTGGGAGTCCCTTCCTCAGCTAACCTCATTACCTCTTTACAAATAAATTCCCCGACTATTAAATAAATAAATACATAAAAATAAATGCTTTGAATTTTTTTTGATTTCCCCCCCCCCCTCTGAGCGCAACTCATTACGGCCCACAGGACCCAGCACGGCCCCCAACATAACAATGCCGGTCAACAAGCAGACAACAATGCAAAGCGGGAAAGTGCGGCGCCATTTAAAGAGAGAGAATTACTGTCAGACAGAAGCCGTACGGAGCATGAAAGTAATCTAAAAATATTGAATGTGACAAGTCACCAATATGGCTCTGTCATTCCTTCTATTATGTGTACTTACTGCACAGCTGGCTGTCACCCTAATGCGTTTCCATTCCCTTCTGCCGCTGCTGCTATTGTTGTGTGCCCACATAGTTCCACAAGTCACTTTGACACCTCCGCCGCGGCCCTCGTTTCTCTGTGTGGGCATGTGTGTGCGTGTGCGTGTGTGTGTGTGCGTGCTCAGAGTTAAACAAAAAGTTACTTTTAAAGGGAAACTGTGCGGACTTCTTCTGCCGACTCTGAAAGTGCTAATTGCTTGCCTGTTATGCTGATCCCCGGCTTCAAAACTTCATGAACGACTAACGAGGGACAAGCACAGGTTCTGATTCAGAGCGGGTAATTTATCAAAGCTGGAGCAGACAGAATCCGGAGCAGCTGTGCATGGCAACCAATCAGCTTCTCAGTTTGCTTAAAGGAGAACTATGGGGTCAGGGCTTTTCCCCATAGTTCTCCTTAGGGTAAGGGGAGGACGCAAACTAGCGTCCTCCCGTCACCCTAGACTCAGTATATAGGGAGCCACAGCTCGCGGTATACTGAGACGCCGCAGCCGGAACGGATCCCGACAATTCTGTCTGGATCCGCCCAGCTGTGTGAGTGACAGCTGGCTCTGCCTATCTAGAGGCAGAGCCATCTTTACCCGCCCCCTCCCCCGTCGGTTCCGCCAGTCAGCGCTGCAGGATCGGACAGGGGAGGGGGGGATCCCTGCAGGGAGCCGTGAGTGACAGTCACGGCTCTCTGCACGGATAGATCGAGAAGTGAGCGAGCGACAGTATGTGTTCACTCACTTCCCGATCTACTGAGCCGACCTGTGACAGTTTTATTGTAGATTATGAGGCTGAGAGAAAATCATTTGCCTCATAATTCTCCTTTAAGTAAGATTTGAAAATGAGACAGAGAAGCAAATCTGCTCCAGATTTTGTCTGCTCCGGTTTTGATATATTCCCCCCAGAGACTCAGGATATTGGAGCCAAAGACAACCAGATGACTAGGGGGCATGTATTATTATGATGATGATGATTATCATTATTATTATTATTATTATTATACAGGATTTATATAGCGCCAACAGTGTGCGCAGCACAGTACAATATAAGGAAGACATTCCAATCACAATACAGTTCAAGACAAGATGGTGAGGAGGGCCCTGCCCCTGAGGGCTTACAATCTAAAAGGATGTATTACAACCTGTGTTCAACCAGGACAATTTAGGGTTTATTTATAACCAATTTGCAGAGCCATTCACCTTAGGAATAATTAATAACTCTAATGTCCCCTCCCCCCAGAGTCACATCAGTCTCTGTACAGAGGAGCTTACACTCTAATGTCCCCTCCCCCCAGAGTCACATCAGTCTCTGTATGTCCCCTCCCCCCAGAGTCACATCAGTCTCTGTACAGAGGAGCTTACACTCTAATGTCCCCCCCACAGTCACACACTATTATTATACATGTATATAGCTCTGACATATACCACAGAAAACATTGAGCCAGTCACATCGGTCTTTTCACTACAGTATATTAGCTCATCAACAATAGTATGTTTATTATTTTAACTGATGAGAGCAGAAATTTGATTGGCCGCTTCGCTTTATTCTTTTTTTGTCA
>NW_017306926.1:867965-868397 GCF_000935625.1 Nanorana parkeri | reverse complement strand
AAGCCCTCCTCGTCCTTTGTGCGGGATGTTTGTCATCATGTACAAGGACAATCTCAGATGTCTGTATGTATAATGCATTCATGCATAAATAAATTACAGCCCCAAAGCAAGGAACAGAACAAGAGAAACCTAATTACACCAAGGAGGCTGTTCTAATCTGAATATAAGAAACATTCCAATGAGACTGAAACTCCAACCAGAACTTTCTTAGTTGTTATTGTTTTGGATGGAATTGGGAAGGGATGACACCTCAATCATATCCCCAAAATCTGCTACCAGAGAACACTTACAGACAGCAACAATATGACAGTCTCTGAAAACAGTGTAACATTTCTATGTTTATATACAGCAATCAGCCATAACATTGAGAGCACTGAGGGGTGAAGTGAATAGCATTTATTATCTGGTTACAGTGGCTCCTAGAAGTGGGGG
>NW_017306926.1:855372-867939 GCF_000935625.1 Nanorana parkeri | reverse complement strand
TTGGGGGTAGCGGGGGGGGGAATATATTAGACATGAAGGGAACATTTTGTCCCTGAAGTTGATGTGTTGGAAGCAGAAACAATAGACACATGGAAGGATTTGAGGGACTGACAAGGACCAAATTGTGATGTTTAGACGACTGGGTCAGAACAACTCCAAAACTGCAGCTCTTGTGGGATGTTCCCGGTCTGCAGTGGTCAGCACATAACAAAAGTGTTCCAAGGAAGGAAAACTGTAGAACCGGCGACAGAGTCATGGGTGGCCAAGGCTCATTGATGGACGGGGGGAGGGAAGGCTCATTGATGGACGGGGGGAGGGAAAGCTCATTGATGGGCGTGGGGAGGGAAGTCTGGCCCGTGTAGTCCAATCCAATAGAAGAGATACTGGAGATCAGATTGCTGATAAAGTGAATGTTGGTTCTGATAGAAAGGAGTCTGAACACACAGAGCATTGCAGGTTGCTGTGTATGGGGCTGTGTAGCTGCAGACTGGTCAGGGTGCCCATGCTGACCCGTGTCCACACCCAAAAGTGTCTATACTAGGCATGTGAGCATCAGAACTGAACCACAGAACAATGGAAGAAGGTGGCCTAGACTGATGTACATCATGTGGATGGCCGGGTGCGTGTGTGTCACTTACCTGGGGAAGAGATGGCACCAGGATGTACTATGGGAAGAAGACAAGCCGGCGGGGGCGGTGTGATGTTTTGGGCAATGTTCTGCTGGGAAACCTCGGGTCCGGCCATTCATGTGGATGTCACTCTGACATGTACCACCGACCTAAACATTGTCACTGACCAAGTCCCCCCCTTCATGGACACGGTATTCCCTGATGGCAGTGGCCTCTCTCAGCAGGATAATGAGCCCGCCACACTGCAACAATGCTTCAGGAATGGTTTGAGGAACACAACAACGACTTTGAGGTGATGACACGGCCTCCAAATTCTGCAGATTTCAATCCAGTCGAGCATCTGTGGCATGTGCTGGAAAAACAGGTCAGATCCATTTTACTTTCACTATTGATGTCACGTACCTTAGGGGAGTCTGAGATGTCGAGGGCGGCCTCTCTCACTTCTCTAGTCTTGGGGCTCCTGAATGGGTACAGGAGCACAGAGGGGCAGGAGTGCCAGTAGTAGCTGAATCCGATGAGCAGGAGCAGCAGACAAGAATAGCAGGGTAGTCAGGACAGGCCGAGGTCATCAACGTGCAGGCAGCGTGGTACAGGGGATGAGGCAGGGGGTTGGTCTGGAACAAGCTGAGGGTCAATCACAGGAGAGAAGCAGAAAGGTCAAAGCCAAGCCGGGTCAAGATAACAGGAACACTTCAGGAGCAGGATACAGGAACTCACAGGGAAGCTGACGATCTGACAGCAAAGGAGGTTTGTTAGTCCCAGCCTTATATAGCCCAGAGGGCGCCAAAAACTCAAACAACACGTCGGCGCACGCCCGCGCGCGTATGACGCGCACGTTTATGCAGAGACGCTGCACCTGATACAACTCTATTAGCTGCACCATGCGCAAACGGCGATGAAAGAATCCTGGCTCTGGCTTCCTGACAATTGACTTCAATGCATTTTGCCGAATTGGTGAAATTTTCTCTAAACTTCCAATTTTTATCAACATTTCAGGGAAAGTTAAGCTCATCCTTTTCCAGCGGCTGGCAGACTCCACCTCTCTGTATCCTAGCTAGAGTGAGAATTGAGCCATGACGAAGTTTCCTCTACTATAGTATCACTTGCCTATGCTTTCCCTTGTCCAATAATTGGTGTCCCAATATAATCCAAAAAGGGGCCTTATAGCAAACTGAACATTGATCCTCCGAATATGTGTGTAAAATATCAGACCTTCTACATGTATATTTTTAGGATTGCAATTACATCAAGAAATTTCCAATTATAGGCCTTTAATAATATACCACTTTATGTAGATTTGATGGTTATGCTTCGATATCTCACTCCATATGGCCTGAGGGTGGACAGCGCTTGCATTTTACAACAGATTCATCAGCAGACTGTGAGGTTCCCGGGTCACCTTCTGAAATGGCACCGAAGTGGGCTACGGCGCATTAAGAGTCGAAGAAACTGTTGGAGCTATAAAAATTATTATGTGTAGATATGGAGTTTGATTATGTTACCAAAGCCCAACATTCTGCTTAAGGGAATGTTCAATTTAGGATTAGGATGGGGAAAAGGGACCCTATTGCTCCTTTTGTAAAGTCCCATGGGTTTCTGATGGCAAGCCTCTTGAGGCCTCCTTTTGGTTTTTGATAACAAGTTTGCATAGAAGGTCAAAGCGGGACTCCAGCTTAATGGCAAGACGTACATTTAAATGGCATACACTGTATGCATTTGTCTGGTTTTAGTTGGTGTTCCCCTTCAATAGGACACTATGGGGTCTATTCACGAAGCTGCCGAAGGAACAGGCCGTAGCTTTGTGGAGGTTCGGCTCAGCCGATCCAGATGTTGGATCGGCTGAGTCGAACTCCTTCTGCACTTCGGGTCAGCCGAACATGCTGAGCATGTTCGGCTGATCTGAAGCCACACGAAGCAAGCCGATATACGGCTGAAATCAGCCGTACCAGCCTGAAGTGAATAGCCGAACAGTGTTCGGCTCACTTCACTTCTGATCGGTCATTCGCTCGGCTGCCCTCGGCAGCTTTGTGAATAGACCCCTATGTAAAAAGTGGTCAAATCCAAACTTGCATTCTAAGCAGTCATGCCATGTGCTACAAAAGGCTGACATCAAGTAAACATAGTTACATAGTATTTGAGGTTGAATAAAGACACAGGTCCATCAAGTCAAACTTATTGCGTGTGATTCTACATGTGTATGAGTCCATGTGTGATCTTGTTCTTAAGTGTACCTGTACCCCTGTATGTTACGGTCCCTGAGGAAATTGTCCAAACGCTTTTTGAATGATTCCACACTCACAGCTGAAATTACTGCTTTGGATCCTTTTCCAGTGCTCATCCATATCCTTTAGATGAAGAGTAGACCACCTGCCCATTAAGAGGAGTGGAGGGGCCGAGAAAATTGATCCCTTCTCATGATGGCATCAAAGGAACCCCTTCTTGTATTGTTCCTTTTTGCTATACTTGCCTTGTGGTTCATTTCTTGGGTCACATCAGCAGCCTCAAGGGGAAGAAACTTTCAGAGCACAACTCCTCAAGGATTTAAGGGGCGAGAAGTCAAGGTCTTCAGCAGCATTTAAGACACCTCCCCCTTTTTTTTCTCCAGCTCTGTTGTACGCATATGTGGTTGTGCCACCTTCACTTTACCTTATTACACTTATTATATTACAATTGCTGTTCAAGTTGTAGAGATTGAACTGTGTTGATGGCACTTTTGTGGGATTTTAGTGTATTTGGTCAATGTTCAAGACTTGCTCCTTATTGAAAACCAAAAATAAAGCGCCAGGGGCCAATTTCAGCCATATTTATTGGGTTTTTTTCCACTGGTATGTTATATGAGGTTTATGATGTAATGTGAATTTTGGGGGTTTGGCTTGTGATTACATTGGCCAACAAGTGATTGCATATTATGCTAACGATGTAGCACAAGGGTAGCTGTAAGGTAACGCCTGTCACTACGCATGCGCAGGGTCCTGATTTACATACAGCAGGTAAACATGTTCTGGTGCGCATGCATGCACAACGGGACATACGCACAAAGACGTGCTGACCTCTGGCGCACAGGAAGTGATATGGTGACCTCTGGCTGTCAGGAAATGATGCAGTGACCTCCAATAGACCGGCCTATTTAAACAAGCCTGCCTGGTCCCCAGGTGTTGGGTAGCTTGTTCCTGTGCCTGATGTAGGTTTCCTGGTCCTGTGTTTTGACCTAGATTGCTCTTGGCTACTCTGATTGCCGCCTGCCTCCTGACCTTTGTCTGTTCACTGGATTTGCCACTGTCTCCTGCTCCATACTTCACTGCCGGCCGATGTGACCCTTGGCTTGTCTGACATGAATCCTGACTCTGGAACTTACCTGCACGGTGTGAACGCACCTCTGGCACCCGTGCTACTTGCTATTCACTCAGACCCTGTCTCCACCTCCAGAGTCTGTGGGACACGAGGTGCAAGGGGAAGCCTCCTCATCCAACCGGTCTCCAACCAGGTACGTGATAGTAGCCAAACTTTGGTCTTCTAGCTGCGGTGAAACCGCACATTCCATTGGGGGCAATGCAAGAACCTGATAGTCACAGGCATGACTTCCAGAGGCAGATGCATGATGGGATTTGTCATTTTACCACAGATGGAGGGTAGAAGTTTGACTACCCCTGATGTAGCACATGGGTCTATGGGTGTACATGTCACCATGAAGTGAATGGCGTCACCAAGGCGTGACGGACTGAACCGTCACTGGGGCTGTTGGAGGAGCCTGAGGGCTAGCCTCCTTCCTACTGACTATGGACCTAGAACTATGGAGACCCCCCTCGGACCTCTTGGGGTTACATGGAACTATTCTCCTAGGTGTATGTGTGGTGTGAAAACACTGCGTGTTTCCCCTGGCATTACGTTTAAGTGACCCTGTGTTCATTATTATTATTATTATTATTATTACATAGTATTTATATAGCGCCAACAGTTTGTGCAGCGCTTTACAATGTAAGGAAGACATTACAATTACAATACAATTCAAGACAAGATGGTGAGGAGGGCCCTGCCCCTGAGGGCTTACAATTTTAAAGAGGAGGGGGAAATGATACATGAGGAGGTAGCTGTGTGGGGCAGGCTGTCTGGAGGGGCCATTGTTTATGGTTATCTAGCTCTTATCTAATTAAGGAATTCCGAAACGGCACCCGGCTGTCTGGGGGAGGGGATCGGTCAATGTAACACACTGAACCCTTATCTGATCCTGTGAGGTATTTCTTCAATAAAGCAGTTCTTGGTTTCCACTTCAACATTGGTGTTGTCTGATGTTTGAGGAGTTTAGCTTTCTGTACTAATATATTGGTTCTGTCCAATAATTAGGCAGGTTTGGGCTGAGGACACCGGAATTCAGGTTCCAGCGGAGAGGAAGCCAATTTCTGACGGAGGTACCCAGTCAGGGGTACCAGGCGGTCCGTCACACAAGGCACCTATGCCATGACAATACCGCACTCCTATAAGGCCTGGCACCATATTATGAGTATACTGCATGACCGTCGATTGGCCAAATAAATCATGTGGGTGGAAGATCTTTGCTCTGAAGGGGTGAATACATTACTGCAACAAGAAAGTGAGCTGGAGAATATCCAATCACCAGAGATCAGGCTCACAATAGTATCAGGTTCAGATGAGTCAATCCTCTCATCCCCACCAGTGAAGTGTCTCTTAAAGCTGCTTCAGACAGGTCACCGTGCACGCACGCAACTTACCAGGAAAACCATCATCAGAAGCCAGTCCCAGCTGCCTTTTAATATCCGTATAAAGTGTCTGAGAGCCGCGCTGCTCCGTCAACCAGCTTTTAAATCACAATCCTGCTCTTTGAGCTTTGGAAATTCCTCAAATTTAAGGAGGGCTTAATGAACAATGCCAGACAGAACGGCTTAGACATAAAAAGGCTATGAGCTAAAACCAAGCTTTTTTTTTTTTTTTATTGCCCGGTTAATGCGTATTCCAGGCATCTCCGGCCTCTCACATCTTTACCAAAAAATTCCGGCAGCCCCACCATGCTGAACTCCGTGCAGGATCGATGTGGTTGGAAGTCGTGGCCAAACTCAAAGTTACTGAACATGTGTTTGGAGGGATTTCGCTTGTCTGAAGAGGAAGTTCACTGCACGTAACATGCAGGTCTATGTGACTGCTGTCTGCGAGTCAGTCTTCGAGGGAAACCATAACCTTTTTAGAGTGTTTAGGGTTGGTTTGTGAACGTGATCAGCTTAAAGCAGACCTGAACTGTAAAACCGCGCCCGCTTTACTCAGCCGGGGGAGTATAAAATGCAGAAGACAGGGGTGGGCAGGCGTTTCTTTTTATTCTTACCTGGTAAAGCAAATTATATTCTCCTACCTCTTCCTGTCACCTACCATGGTGGAGTCTGAGTTGACGAGGGCAGCTCCGATTCCAGGATTTCTGGATGGCAGAACCGGTGAGTGGGGACACGGAGTGGCACAAGTCCTGGAAGATGTCACTGTAGTTGGATGGTTCATAACTTTATTTTTGAACCATACACAAAAACAAGTAGTTAAAGGAGCGTCCTCCCGTCACCCAAAGCTCAGTACATAGGGAGCTACAGCTCGCGGTATACTGAGACGCCGCAGCCGGAACAGATCCCGACAATTCTGCCTGGATCCACCCAGCTGCGTGAGTGACAGCTGGCTCTGCCTATCTAGAGGCAGCTGTACCCGCCCCCTCCCCCGTCCATTCCGCCAGTCAGCACTGGAGGATCAGACAGGGGAGGGGGATCCCTGCAGGGAGCCGTGAGTGACAGTCACGGCTCTCTGCAGGGACAGGATCGAGAAGTGAGCGAGCGACGGTATGCGTTCGCTCACTTCCCGATCTATTGAGCCGACCTGCGACAGTCTCATTGTCACAGGTCGGCTAGAACTATGAGGCTGAGTGATTTTCACTCGCCTCATAGTTCTCCTTTAACCCTTGCGGTGCTGAGGTAGCCCCACTGCAGGGTTAAGAGTTGTTCTTTAAATACTCTCTAATACCAGATGGGTATACAGATCCACCAAGGTGTCTGTGATCCTGGATAGCCCTAGTCTGGGTTTGCACTAAAATGCTGCAAAATATTAATACAGGAACAGGAAGTGTAGTCTCAGATGTTAATTTATCGCAGCATTACAGCGGATAATAAGGATATACATTTGGTGTTAATTAGGGATGCACCGAAATTCCAGCCGTTGAATTATATTGGCCAAAAATGGCCCTTTTGGCAAAATTACGAAAGTGCCATCTTTTGGACGAAATTGCGGTGCATGCATGGTTTCTCTCCTCCCCGCTGTGCGCTGCTTTGTGTCCCCTCTGATATAGCGCAGCGTCCAACGGGGAGGAGAGAAACTGTCACAAGAGGCCGAGCTCTCCTCCCGCACCGCCCCGCTCAGCCTCCTGTGACAGCGTGTCAGGATGGAGAGCGGGTACAAGCAGTCAGTGATCGCTGATTGCTTGTAAATAACTGAGGAGAGAGCAGGGGCGTCCCGAGGCCGAGGCCTTGGCTCCGGGTGACACCCCACAGTGACATCATCCCGCACGCGCGTGACGTCATTGCGCGGCCATCTAATTGACGCCTGCTGCTGGCCATCTTGGTGATGGACGCCAGCAGACAGAAGAGGGGACGTTCACCCGGCGGAATGAGGTATGCCGACGGGTCCCCTCCTCTCTCCTGACACTGTCAGGATCTCAGTCCATGACCGGGTGCCTGACTTTTTAGAGGGGGTGACACCAAAATGACGCCACTGGGACAGAGTATGTTTACTGTGTCCCGTATTATGAATAAACAGGAAGTGCTCTACATCAAGCTTCCTGTTCATTCATAACAGGGGATGCAGAAAAAGAGACTGAGGTCTATGTGTCCTAAATCTCTTTTTCCATTTTAAAAGGGAAATATATGGGATCTATTCAGACGCCCCCCCAGCAGTAAAGTTAAAAAAAAATAAAAAAAAAAATATAAAATATAAAAAATGTAAAAGTTTATAAAAAATATATAAAAATAAAATATTTAAGAAAAATAAGTAAATAAAAATAAAGTATAAAGAAGGTAAAAGTTTATACAAAAAATATTTTAAAAAGGTTAGAAAAAAAAAAAAGTTTCGGCTTGACATTTTTTTTACATTTTGGTTTTGTTTTGGTTTTAAAAATGTCCTTTCGGTGCACCTCTAGTGTTAATATCTAAATGTTGGGAAAAGTCGTTTCTGTGACCGGTGGGATACAAAAGAGGCCACTGTGGTCAGAATGGTGACTATTGTACTTCTCTGCATACAAGAGCACAGCCGGCCCCTCTCTTCTCTGAGAGACAATGTAACATTTTTCTGTGCAGGATTTTCTCATCAGCCAAAATCAGGATGAATCGTTCCTGATGAAAGTTCGCGGGGGAACAAAATGTAACTTTCGGCAGCAATAACCAGCGAGAGATAACACTCACAATACATCTCGGCACAGACAGGGCGAGCCGGGGCTCCGCGCGAGAAAACGACGACCGCCAAGCCGAGGAAACGAGAGAAGGTCCGAGAGAAGAAAAAAAAAACACTCGACACATTTCACTTTATTTATTTCCTCATTTGCATTTAATTTGTATCGGTCACAACGGCAAAATCAATCGGCCGCTGTGTGTTTTTGGAACAATATGGATTTCAAATTTTTCTACTCTGCCACGTACATTGAAAGCGGATAATCTGTCGCTAAACAAATAAATAATTCGGAAAAATTACAAATAAAAGTAATGAGAGCGGTAAAAAAAAGCAGTTTGAGTATTGACAGACTCTTAGCATTCGCGGCACGCGGCGAAATCACTCAGCGGCTTCACGCTTTGTCCAAATATTGTATCTGAAGCTGAACTCCCGGCACACGGCTGAATACCGTGAGGGAATACATATCAAGGAGCTGGCTTACCTGCCAAAAGACCTGTATTTCTTTCCATCCAGCCCAAACATTTTCACAGCTCTGCATAGCCCTGTCTGGCAAGGCAGGAGACCTATTTATTTCTGTGCTGAAGTTCAGTAACGCTTACAGGTCTTATCTCTGCCGCAGCCTGTAACTGGTCAGTGAAAGGAGCAGCAGCACAAGGGTGACCTCATCTCTGCTCTCTCCTTATTCTCAGGGCCGGATTTACACTCCCTGCTGCCCCAAGGCCGGGTTCCGCAATGCGCCCTACCTCCCTGCCAACCCCCCGCCCATCAACGGAGAATGGCAACAAGATAGCAGGGCGGCAGGGTTAGTTTTAATTTTTTTATTGTTTCTTTTTTTTGTTTGTTTACTTTTTATCACTGTTTTATTTTTATTCCTTTTTTTACTATTTTTAAATTTGTATTTATCTTATTCACAGCACAGCGCAGCTCTCCCCTCTCACTGTGTACACGGAGCGGCAGTGTTACTTTTAACCCTGCCGCTCAGCTCCCTGCATCGGTGGCCAGTAAGAGGAGAGAGAGTCGGCGGAGGAGGAGCAGAGCCAGCTGTACCCGCAGAGAAGAGCCAGCTGTACCCGCCCCCTCCCCCGTCCGTTCCGCCAGTCAGCACTGGCGGATCGGAGCGGGGAGGGAGGAATCCAGCCCCTCCCCTGTCAGGGCAGAGAGCCGTGACAGGATCGAGAGGTGAGCGAACGCCGGTATGTGTTCGCTCACCTCCCGATCTACTGAGCTGACCTGTGACAGTCTCATTGTCACAGGTCGGCTAGAACTATGAGGTGAGTGGAAATCCCCCCCCCCCCCATAGTTCTCCTTTAAGGAAAATGAACTACTGTGTAACTGCACACTCCTCCTATCAGTATGTTCCTTGTTAGCACATGAGCACTGCAGCACAACTGCTACACCCTCCCCCAGCGTGAGCTCTGCTTTACAGGGACTATAGGAGGCTAATACCAAGTCAAATCCACGTACACTGTTTGTTGCCTTAACAACACATTTAATGATGTATTAATGGATAAGTTCTACAGAGCTGCATTCATCTGAGGCTTTTATATCTGCATGGAGTTCAGCTTCAACAATAAAAAAGAGTAAGGAGAGCAGGAAATACAATGATCTGAGGTCATGTGTACTTTTCATTTTAACTGTCATTTTGCAGAGGTTGGAAGATATAGAGAAGCAAGGGCCGGGACACGAACATGACCCAAAGTGGTGTTCAAACCATCATTAGATTATTATTATTATTGTAATTGCTCCTCTAATGTCTACAAACAGTTATACATATTGTATGTCCAGTTTAAATATTGTCCGTGTATTACCCACAGATTCAGAATAACTCTGCACAGCAGGTCCGGAGTGTGAGAGGAAGAAGCAGCACAAGGAGCCAGTCAGTATATGTTCTGACAAGAAGCATGCTGATGGGAGGAGAGAGCAGACTGACTTAGAGATGAGCTCATCACTGTGCTGCTTCTTCTTTCACTGCCCAGTCACAGGTTGGGGGCTTGTCCGGGATGACCTGAGCTCAGACCTGAGCTCTAACCCTAACCCACAGGTTCAGAATAACTCTGCACAGCAGGTCCGGAGTGTGAGAGGAAGAAGCAGCACAAGGAACCAGTCAGTTTATGTTCTGACAAGAAGCATGCTGATGGCAGGGGAGAGCAGACTGACTTAGAGATGAGCTCATCACTGTGCTGCTTCTTCTTTCACTGCCCAGTCACAGGTTGGGGGCTTGTCCTACAGCAGGTCCGGAGTGTGAGAGGAAGAAGCAGCACAAGGAGCCAGTCAGTATATGTTCTGACAAGAAGCATGCTGATGGGAGGAGAGAGCAGACTGACAGAGAGATGAGCTCATCACTGTGCTGCTTCTTCTTTCACTGCCCAGTCATAGGCTGGGGGCTTGTCCGGGATGACCTGAGCTCAGACCTGAGCTCTAACCCTAACCCACAGGTTCAGAATAACTCTGCACAGCAGGTCCGGAGTGTGAGAGGAAGAAGCAGCACAAGGAACCAGTCAGTTTATGTTCTGACAAGAAGCATGCTGATGGCAGGGGAGAGCAGACTGACTTAGAGATGAGCTCATCACTGTGCTGCTTCTTCTTTCACTGCCCAGTCACAGGTTGGGGGCTTGTCCGGGATGACCTGAGCTCAGACCTGAGCTCTAACCCTAACCCACAGGTTCAGAATAACTCTGCACAGCAGGTCCGGAGTGCGGGAGGAAGAAGCAGCACAAGGAACCAGTCAGTTTATGTTCTGACAAGAAACATGCTGATGGGAGGAGAGAGCAGCCTGACGTTCATGAGCTCACCACTGTGCTGCTAATCAGAAAGCCAGGTGGCGAGTTATTACACGACGCCTGGCTTCCTTAATGGGTCTACCGGTATCAGTATTCGCTACTCGTACTCTATACCGGAAAAACCGGAATCGGTGCATCCCTACTTTAGACCATCCCACCCCCAACAACCTCCGACTATTGCTGGTTGATGGAGAACCCGCGTCGATCGCTGGCAAAGTCGGCCGCTGCCTTTATATTTCTTTTTTTTGCAGAGGTTGGAAGATATAGAGAAGCAAGGGCCGGGACACGAACATGACCCAAAGTGGTGTTCAAACCATCATTAGATTATTATTATTATTGTAATTGCTCCTCTAATGTCTACAAACAGTTATACATATTGTATGTCCAGTTTAAATATTGTCCGTGTATTACCCACAGATTCAGAATAACTCTGCACAGCAGGTCCGGAGTGTGAGAGGAAGAAGCAGCACAAGGAGCCAGTCAGTATATGTTCTGACAAGAAGCATGCTGATGGGAGGAGAGAGCAGACTGACAGAGAGATGAGCTCATCACTGTGCTGCTTCTTCTTTCACTGCCCAGTCATAGGCTGGGGGCTTGTCCGGGATGACCTGAGCTCAGACCTGAGCTCTAACCCTAACCCACAGGTTCAGAATAACTCTGCACAGCAGGTCCGGAGTGTGAGAGGAAGAAGCAGCACAAGGAACCAGTCAGTTTATGTTCTGACAAGAAGCATGCTGATGGCAGGGGAGAGCAGACTGACTTAGAGATGAGCTCATCACTGTGCTGCTTCTTCTTTCACTGCCCAGTCACAGGTTGGGGGCTTGTCCGGGATGACCTGAGCTCAGACCTGAGCTCTAACCCTAACCCACAGGTTCAGAATAACTCTGCACAGCAGGTCCGGAGTGCGGGAGGAAGAAGCAGCACAAGGAACCAGTCAGTTTATGTTCTGACAAGAAACATGCTGATGGGAGGAGAGAGCAGCCTGACGTTCATGAGCTCACCACTGTGCTGCTAATCAGAAAGCCAGGTGGCGAGTTATTACACGACGCCTGGCTTCCTTAATGGGTCTACCGGTATCAGTATTCGCTACTCGTACTCTATACCGGAAAAACCGGAATCGGTGCATCCCTACTTTAGACCATCCCACCCCCAACAACCTCCGACTATTGCTGGTTGATGGAGAACCCGCGTCGATCGCTGGCAAAGTCGGCCGCTGCCTTTATATTTCTTTTCTTCGCGTGAACTTTTTGCGACCTAGTTTCAGGGGGGAGGGGAGGGGGGGGGAAATACATTATCTTTATTTGTGGCTCTAAATGAAGAGAAAATGAGCAAAATGTTATTACCAGAATCCTTTATTATTCGAAAATGAATAAAATATACGGCGTGGCGGTGTGTCCGGGCGTCTGGTAACAATTACCGGGCACATCTATTTTGTAGAGAAGAATAGGTAGCCCAAAGGGACCGGAATATAAGAGCGCTGGACAGGCCGATCCTTTTAATGTACATTCCACTCTTGACAGGAACAAAGTGCTTTTATTTTGTATTTTTTTTTGGTGAGACGGCTAATTTGTTGAATTATTGTGGAACTCTAATGGCTCTAAAGCACGGCTAAACCGTACATCCCGTGCCGCAAAGGAAAGAGTCTTCATTACTCACATTAATGTATATTTAAGGGAGATTTCCAGTCAAAACACTTCATTGTTATACATATGTTGTGCCCGAATGTCTTAGGGGTG
>NW_017306926.1:839210-855110 GCF_000935625.1 Nanorana parkeri | reverse complement strand
CCGTGTCAGGGTTATTCATTTGTTTAAAAGGGAATTGTTATGGTTTTTGGTCAGTTTTATGACTTTTTACTTCATTTTATGTACGTTTAAAAGTTTGTAAACAGATGTTTTGTATTTTGTTAGTCGTTTATACGCAGACAGACCCGGAGAGACTAAGCGGAGGGGCTACATGACTGGGGGGGAGGAATAGTCCCGGGGAGAAAGAGTTCAAAATAAAATGGGAATAGCTGCTCTCACCTGATTGGACGTGGGAGTCAGGTGTCCAGGAGGAGCCGCATGGGAAGGAACTGCGAGGGCTGAGGGACGTCCTCTTTCTGGAAATCGACGAAGGAAGCAGGTTGGCCCACCGTCCCTCCCTGAATTTTGTGGTTATGGGGGTTGGGGGGGTTTTCTTTTACATATTGCAGCCTTATATTATAAACATTTCAAGGAGCCAGAGCCTAAGGCCTTGTTCACACCAAATGCAGAGCAGATCCGGTCAGGTTTCTGCACACGCAGTGCAGTGGATTGTGCCGCGTTTTTGATGCGTTTTTGCCGCGTTTTTGATGCGTTCCGGGCCGTTTTTGGTAAAAAAAATAAAATAATTACGTTTAACATGGGCTTTCAGGCACTTGCATGCGTTTTTGCGTTTTGATGCGTTTTTGATGCGTTCCAGAGCAGACCCAGAGCAGGTAAAATAGGGCTTGCCGCAGTTTTTTTACCTGCTCTGGATCTGCACGCTGCGATGTGAACTGGAGCTCAAAATACCATAGGAATACATTGGACGCAGTTTTGATCCGGTCTGCACCTGCTCTGCTCTGGATCTGCTCCGCGCTTAGTGTGAACAAGCCCTGAAGGTGCCCATGCGCATGCCGATTGTTGTACAATAATAGCGGGGTGATCCCGCGATCGTGCGATAATCGGCAGGGGTATGGGCAGCGTGCGACCGCATCTACTGTGCGGACACGCTACTTTCGTCTTCCTAGCACGCTGGGAAACCCCGCCGAAAATCGTACGATTTTCGGCAGGTTGGTAGCGTGCTCGGACGAAAGCGCACACTGCCCGGCCCGCTCAGCATTGCAATCCTCGGCAAGCCCTCCCCTCAGCGGGTACGATCTGCCTGTCCAAGATGGGCAGGTGGTACAAAATTTGATACGTTTCCAAAATACTAGCTGATCCTGCCAAAAAGCTTGGGAGCTGATAACTTCCTGTGCTTTCTGCCTGTGCTGCACTTGTATAAGTTACATTGTTTTCTATGTTATATGTGTTTGGATTGGATGTGCACCGCCTCCCTAGATCCTCCCCTATGAATGAAAGAGCCGATGACGTCACATGCAATAATTTACTGAAAAGTAAGACTTTTTTTAATCCTTAAAGTAGTCAGTAGAGCAGGAGCAGTGGTCAGTAGACAAGCCAAGGTCAGTGCAGGCAGCACAGGAGCAATGTTCAGTAGACAAGCCAAGGGTAGGGCAGGCAGCACAGGAGCAGTGGTCGGTAGAAAAGTCAAGGGTAGGGCAGGAAGCACAGGAGCAATGATCAGTAGACATGCCAAAGGCAGGCAGCAAAGGTGCAGTGCTCAGTAGACAAGCCCAGAACAGGCAGCACAGGAGCAGTGGACAGTAGACATGCCAAGGGCAAGAAGCGAAGGTGCAGTGGTCAGTAGACAAGCCAAGGTCAGGGGAGGCAGTTAAGGAGCAGTGGTCAATAGACAGGCTGAGGTCAGGGCAGGCAGCACAGGAGCAGTGGTCAGTAGACATGCCAAGGGCAGGAAGCGAAGGTGCAGTGGCCAGTAGACAAGCCAAGGTCAAGGCAGGCACCACAGGAGCAATGGTCAGTAGACAAGTGAGGTCAGGGCAGGTAGTGCAAGGGTCAGTAGACAAGCCAAGGTCAGGCAGGCAGTTAAGGAGCAGAGGTCAATAGACAGGCTGAGGTCAGGGCAGGCAGCGCAGAAGCAGTGGTCAGTAGACAAGTTAAGGTGAGGGCAGGCCGCACAGTAAAAGTGGTCAGTAGACAAGCCAAGGGCAGGAAGCGAAGGTGCAGTGGTCAGTTGACAAGCCAAGGTCAAGGCAGGCACCACAGGAGCAATGGTCAGTAGACAAGTGAGGTCAGGGCAGGTAGTGCAGGGGTCAGTAGGCAAGCCAAGGACAGGCAGGCAGTTAAGGAACAGTGGTCAATAGACAGGCTGAGGTCAGGGCAGGCAGCGCAGAAGCAGTGGTCAGTAGACAAGCCAAGGCCAACAACTAAGATCAGATCAGGAGCTCAAGCATCAAACCAAACAAAAAGCCCCAAAATAAGGGCTAACCAGGATCAAACCAGGGTATCAAAGCAGCAACAATATGACTTATTTCAGGAACAGAGACGGGGAAAATGTTCCTGGGCAAAGTAAATATGAACGAAGGAGCTGATGACATCACTTGCAATGAGTTACTCAACAAGGCTTTAATATGGATAGGGATAGAGAGATACAGTAACAGTTGAAACTGTCTGAGATCCTGGAGTTCAGCTCCAAACATTAAATCCTAGCGCAATAATACACAGCCTAGCGCAATAATACATAGTTACCAGTAAGTAGAAGTTGCAGCTTTTACATTTACCCGCAGGATTTTTTTGGGGGAAAAAAAAAGTCCGTTGACACCAGAGTCAACATCGCCCCCTCCAGGCTGAACGGAGGAATCGTCTGCTCCAAGACAATAACATTGGCTTTGATTTGCATGAGAGAAAAACCCACACCGATGATGAAAGGTATTTTATGTACTCTTTCCTTCTCCACACAAGGCTAACACTCTCCTATAACAAACTTACCATATCCCATTAGTTGTTAAAGCATGCGTGCAATTATCCGAGACCCCAATTATATCTCTTTTTTGATCTCCTGCGTGGTGCAGATGCTCGTCTCTGTACAATTAAGCTTGAAAAAAAACAATTTCTTCTGATTAAGTTTTGTAAAGTAATCCGTACGTTGATCGTGGGCCGTGGCAAAGCGACAACAGGTGCGCTATTAATATCCGCGTATTCGGTAACGTATTATCTTGTGCACAGTATGGGTTGCAGCGTTATCGGCTCTCCCATAATCCTCCTTGATTGAACTTGATTCCACATTTAATTACTCTGGATAGGAATAGGCAAAGGCAGCTTTGTGCAACCAGAATCATTAGTGATATAAATGAATAGATATAAAGTTAATACGAGTCAATTGCATTGCTCATGTCTTAATGAATTATTCCTGTGGCCCCGGGGCCCGCGCTCCGGTAATGATGATAATAGAGTTTAACAATCTAGTATTTTACCTTTAACTGACATGAAGACACTGCTCTCCGCAGAGAGGGAAGGTTTTTTTTTTTTTTTTCTTCATTGTACAAATACAAAAGACTTGAATTGAAAGAAAAGGTGATGGAAGAGTTCAAAACCTGGTCTACCCAAAAAGACAGACCCGGAGAGACTGAGCGGAGGGGCTACGTGACTGGGGGGAGGAATAGTCCCGGGGAGAAAGAGTTCAAAATAAAATGGGAATAGCTGCTCTTACCTGATTGGACGCGGGAGTCAGGTGTCCGGGAGGAGCCGCATGGGAAGGAACTGCAAGGGCTGAGGGACTTCCTTTTCTGGAAATCGAGAAGGAAGCATGTTGACCCTCCCTCCCTTGATGTTGTGGTTATGGGGGTTGTGGGGTTCTTTTGTCACGGCAGCTTGGCGGGTTAGAGGGTCTTCGGGGGGGTCTACAAAATCGGAGTTGATTACAAAATGGGGGGCCATCAGCTGGTATGGGTGCTTCCTCCTGTTGGTGTCCGGATTTGTAAGGGGCGGGGCTTGTCCCCTTGGGAACCCGGAAGTAGTAAGTGTCCTCGAGCTGGTTGTAGTGCGGCTGGGGACACGGGTGGAGTTTTAGGAGAGGCCTTTTTGGGCTGTTGGGCACCCAAAGACCCCTTCTCAGGTCAACAATCGTTTACAGTGTTATTTGGGTATATTATTTGGTTTATTACTTTTGGTTATTGTTAAAGTTGTTTGGTTTTAATAAAAGGCCCGCTGTGGCCCTTAAAATCCATGTTGCGTAGTCCGTGTGTTTATTGGGGTTTTAACGGAGGGACGACAATGGACAAATCCATCAGTCTAGGATACGACATCCGCACGAAGCTGAGATCTTCTGCGAGTAAAGGATTATCAACATTTTACTCACATCTGCCAAACCTAAAAAAAAAAACAGCTTCTCAAGTGCTGGTTCCATAATATTATAGAGCAAGCACTGGGTTGGTTTCAAAGGCTGCATTAAAACGACACATTGTCATTGGGAGGCTCAGAAATGTGACACGTTGACATTTGGGGATCCCAGAGCAATGATACCATAACAGGTGAGATCCCTATACTGTGATGATTTGACATCTGGAGGTCCCATAACATCATAACGCAGGCACTTGAGGTCTCGGAACAATCAGATGCTGATGGTTGAGAATCCCTGAACAATGGTATTCTAACTCTTGGGGGGTCCCATAACAGTGGTGCGCTGACACCTAGGTTGCACACTGACAGGTACGTGATGGAGCCGTCAGCTAGCACAGTGCCACCTAAGAGGCTGTCTCAGGATATCTCAAGCTGGGTCAAAATAAGCAGCGCAGATTTTAAGATAGTAGACAAGCCAAGGTCGGGGCAGGCTGGACTGGAGCGGTGGTCAGTAACTAAGCTGAGGTTAGGGCAGACAGCTCAGGAGCACTGATCAGTAGACAAGCCGAGGTCAGAGCAGGCAGGTCTGTAGCAGTGGTCAGTAACCAAGCTGAGGTTAGGGCAGACAGCTCAGGAGCACTGATCAGTAGACAAGCCGAGGTCAGAGCAGGCAGCACAGCAGTGGTCAGTAGGCAAGCCGAGGTCCTGGCAGGCAGTGCAAAAGCAGTGGTCAGTAGACCAGCCAGACAGGTAGCGCAGGGGCAGTAGTCAGTAAACAAGCCAAGGTCAGGACAGGCATCAAAGGAGCAATGGTCAGCAGACATGTCAATGTCAGGCCAGTCAACAAAGGAGCAGGGACGTGATATTAATGGTGACGGGATAATCAGTAATAAACTGTTTCCTGTCAGTTCAGTCCAGAAGACAAGAGGCCACCACCTGAAACTGGCAGAGGGAAGGTTTCATCTTAAACTGCGAGTGGGATTCTTTACTGTGAGCGATGTAAAATGGTGGCTCTCCCTTCCACAGACAGTGGTATCAGCTGAGAGTATGGAATCATTCAAGACCCGTCTACATTATTTTCTCAAAGAGCAATATATACGGAGGTCCAGGTCATCTTAGTAACTCAAACACACACACAGACACAACCACATGGGTCTAGCTTGAAGGACTTGTGTCTTCCGTTAACGGAATTCGTATTTTGGATTAAAAAAAAACAACTACCACATCGACTCCAATATTAACAAAGGTATTTTTGCTTTTTAACTTCATCATAACGAATGTTCGTAAAGTTACGAAAATGTGCCGAAACTAACGAAAATACGTATTTCGTACGAATTCGAATTGAGTTTCAGACACGAATTACGAAATACGAAATAACGGATATTCCGAAAGGAAACAAAACAAATTTTTTGACGGCGCACAAGTCTATTGGCCACCCTCAATGATGGCATACAGATGCAGATGGCGTCCTTGTCACTTCTGTACAACCCAAACCATTTCCAACCAGATAACATTTGGGTGGGAACAGGGCCGGATTTCCCACGAGGCCAACCAAAGCACGGCCTTGGGGCAGCAGGTGTGTGGAATTCCTATCTCTTGATGCCCGGGACATGCAGTTCCGGGTGCTGGGCGGGTAGTTGTTTTCTACATTTAGCCCGGCTTTGGGCAAGCAGAGCTAAATGTAGAGTGGGGGAAGCCGCCGTTTGTTTTGTACAAGTGATCCCGGTGATGTCGCCGAGTTCACTTGTACGCAGCCTGCATACAGGGGGGCGCATCGAGGAACCTGGCCTTGGGGCAGCAGAGAGAGTAAATCCAGCTCTGTAATTATATCTTTACTTGTATGCAGCCTGCAGGTCTGCCATTCTCCATCGGGGGGGTTTGGTGGGTAGGGGGGCGCATTGAAGAACGTGGCCTTGGGGCAGCAGAGAGAGTAAATCCGGCCCTGGGTGGGAAGGTCAATAACGAGCCTTCTCTACATAGACCCTCTACATGAATCAAATACTATTTTCCTCCTGAGAACTATAAAATCTTTTTTTTTCCTTTAGACGGACGCGTTTGGTTTCTCAGCGCTATAAGTCCATCTATCCTCAGGTGGAACGGACCTTTGATCGCTATCAGGCTAATTACTATTAAAACCGTCAGCCGACCGTAAACGCGCCGGCCACCTACCGGCTCTGCCTGCCTGAGCTGACAGCTCCTGTTTGCTTCCCGGTGAAAATAAATTGATGACTCCTGATTTACTGGAAACTTCATAACTAAATTTATATTATCTAATGAACTCCCTAATGTAATTGTCTCCGCTCGCCCTGTTTTGCTAACTCTTTTCCTGTTTCCACGGCAACGCAACCTGTTTAGAAGCTTGCATTTTTTTTTTTCATTTACTATTATTATTTTTTTTTTTTTTTTTTTGCATATGTTCTACATAATATGATGACGGAGACGTATTAATAAAGGAGTAGACCGATGGAGGAGCCTTGCTAAGTGCGTTTATTGGGAATGAACAGTGATTAGGCGACCCCCGGTCTATGGGAGGAAGGATGCGAAGGTAGCAATTTCTGGCTCAGAGGTTACTGATGTCAAGACGAGTGAGATCCAGGGCTGGTATTAGCGAGCGCTGGTCCTCGTTACACAACGCGCGCTGACTTTCATGCGCAGATGTAGAGGATTTGACGTGAGCTTATGTCACCTTGTAAACATGCAACCGTCGTGCCCACTCGCCGGTTCTATTAAGCAAAATGCATTAAGCGGTCTGAGAATGACCGTCACGTATGTCACATTAAAATACTTTTACCACAGCGGACGATGGTTGCTGTTTTCTGCTTTTTCTTGGAAAATTGACTTTTGTGCCATTCGTAGACAATTGCAGATCACGCTGCAGGTGACAGTTGATGGCAATTTCACCAGGTTTTTTTCTGTGTATTTTTCAGTTGCTTCTGAATGGTAGTTAACAGCGCGGCTACAGAATAGACTTCTTCACAAATTAAAGCCCCAGTCCACCTTTTAAGGAAAGTAAACAAAAAATAATAATTCACCAGAAATCGTACAAAATAAAAAAATGCAGCTTTTGGTTTAGCAGTAGCAGTAAGTATTTATTTCCTATGCTCCTCAGCTCCATCTAGTGGCCATAATGCAGTATTACATAACATTGCTCCTCATCTCCATCTAGTGGCCATAATGCAGTATTACATAACATTGCTTCCTATGCTCCTCAGCTCCATCTAGTGGCCATAATGCAGTATTACATAACATTGCTCCTCATCTCCATCTAGTGGCCATAATGCAGTATTACATAACATTGCTCCTCAGCTCCATCTAGTGGCCATAATACAGTATTACATCACATTCAACCCAAAAAGAAACTATAGTAAGAACAGGGCCAGTGGCGTAACAATCGCCATAGTGACCCAGGCGGCCTCTATGGGGCTCAGGGCACTGGAGGGCCCGGCCAGGACATCCCCCTGATGCCGTGCGGGCCGCCTGTCTGCTGGCTGTCATTGGCGGGTATGAGGAGGAACATGTCGCTGTTAGATCACCGACAACCTGTCAGTGATCTTTGCAGCAGAGGAGGAAGAGGAGACATGGTCCGGCCTTGGAAGAGGAGGCGGGGCCCTGTGCAGGAGGAGGAGGCGGACAGCGGATCAGGGCTGACAGGTAAGAGGTGTGCAGGGGTGTGACCAGCCCACCTGAGACCCTGCAGAGCCCATCATAGAGTCTATGATGGGCTCTGCAGGGTCACTTTCAGGTGAGGCCCTGCAAGGGACGTAACTAGAAATCACAGGGTCCCATACAACATTTTGCAATGGGGCCCTGTGATTTCTAGTTACGCCCCTGAACAGGGCTATATATAGGCAGTGGGACCTGTTGATTCGGGCGGCATCTCATTGGGTCACATGGTGGGGAGGGCAGTAGATGTGCCTGCTGCCACCTTTCTGGCCAGAGCATCCCAGGATGCTAAGAGCAATTAGTGACCTGTGATGCTCTGGCCAGTGTCACCAAGTTCCAGTATCGGGATAAGTATTGGGAGCATTTGGACGAGTACTCGCCTAAATACTCAGTATCAGCGCCGATACCGATACCAGTATCAGTATCAGTGCATCCCTAATGCAAATACAGCCTGCCTAGGAACATCCACTCCTCCAAACTGACACCCACCCATCAAGGCATTTTGATATTTGCATAACTCCTCCCATGAGCCAGCCCACTGCTGGTCTGAGGGCTCTTGAGAGGAGTACTGAGGAAGGGAGCACCCTGCCAGCCCCTCCCCCAACTATGAGCCACCTGAGTTGCATAGAGAAGCACAGAGATGACTGAAATAAGGTTTGTAATGGAAATGGAAAGGTTTTAGTTAAGCATTTCATTAGTATGTTGATGGGGGGGGGGGGGACAAAAGAAAGCAAAATCTATGCAGATTAAACTTCAGGTTTAAGTAGTTTAAGTGCAATGCTAAATCTGCAGTAATTCCACTCACTGTCTCATCGCCCGCACGTAGAGACATCCCTAATCTTTTGTTTTGTTGGTTTTGTTGTTACATAATTACAGAAGCAATTTATTACCAGACTGGAAGCACAGCTTTCCCCCATATTGCTGTACGTCGATGGAATGGAGGAGATGGCTTGAAAAGCATTAATAAAGCTTTTCTTCCCTGCGTTCGGAGCGCGGCGACTTGCCGTATAATTATTCTCTGCCGCTTATTGTTCATATTTCTTTACGAGATCCCTGTTTGTTCAACTGTTTGGGGAACTTTATTATTTGCCGGTGATTATGTTCTTTTAATGACATCAATATCTTTTTTTTTTTTTTTTTACTTGATTTTCAATGTAATTCTTTTTAGTTTTATAGAAACAGAAGATATTTTCCGCTATTTTCTGCCGAATTATGTTTTGATGCATTTCTCCGGCCCCGCCACTTTTGATGTTTATGAGAAAATTGCGACGGCTTTGATTCCACCGACTAACACTGCGAGATAAAAGTATTGTGCATTTCCGGGTCCCCCTCTTCTGGGGGCTAATTATACCGCAACGGCTCGGCGTTCACGCTGCCGCCTTGCAGGGCAAAAATAAAGAAAGAAAACGAAATGAGCAAATTACTTCGGCTACAATGCAAAACATGCAGCAAAAGAGCGCTGAAAAATATATAAACCTACAGGCCAAGTACACGACACATGGCCAACATAAAGATAATTGTCACGGATCAGGGCTCACGGGTATGAACTGGAGTCAGGTATGTGGACCCTTTCTACTACACTGGCATGCACACTTAGAGAAAAGAGTCCAAGCAGTGTAGGCTGAGCTCCCAGAGCTGGAGTACAAGCAGGGGAGTAGAATGAAGACAGAATAGGCTGGTAGGACAAGGTACAGGGCAGGGTGCTGCAATGCTAGATAGGTGGCATGGGGTCCCCCAGGATGTGGATTCTAAGGGCCAGCCGGTGTTCGCCAGAGCTCCTGATGGTGGAGATGGGCTTGGCTGCGTGCTGATCCCTAGGTCCACCCAACTCACCTAAAAGCCAACAATGGTCAACAAGGCCAGAGTTCGGGAGTTCTGGATATATGAGGGACAAAACAAAGGTCAGGGACAGAGGACCGGGAATTCCAGGGACAATCTGAAGACTGGTATTTCCAGGGAATGGCCAAAGGTTAGGGACAGACAGAATACTGGGATCACCAGGGACAAGTCAAAGTTCCGGCAGACTGGGGACAAGGATCTCCAGGGACAGTGGCCTAACAATAGCCATAGCGACCCCTAATGCCGTGCGTGCCGCCTGGGTCGCTATGGGTTTGAACGCACCGCTTTTCAGATCACCGTGATCTGTGCAGCGCTGCGTTCTTCTCCATTGCCGCTGCTGAGTCAATGAGAGTCAGCAGCAGCGGTGGAGGAGGCTGGACGTGGTGGGGAGGAGGAGGCGGGGCCCGGGGGGTCAGCACCAGAGAAGGAGGCGGGCCGGTGACAGAGGAGGAGGCGGGCCCGGCGACGGAGGAGGGAAGACGGAGGAAGAAGAGGCGGACAGGTAAGGGGTGTGACCAGCCCACCTGAGGGTGACCCTGCAGAGCCCACCATAGAGAGTCTATGGTGGGCTCTGCAGGGTCACCCTCAGGTGAGCTATGTGGGCTTTTCAAGGGGTGTAACTAGAAATCAGGGGGCCCCATACAAAATTTTGCTATGGGGCCCTGTGATTTCTAGTTACGCCCCTGTCCAGGGACAAGCCAAAGGTCGGTACTCAGAAAAATTTCAAGGTTCAATCACAAACAGGAGGCTCGACATCTACCTAAGGAAAGCATTGCTCGGGCAGCATGCCGTGCGCTGCCCTGTGTTTAAAAAGAGACAGGAAGCGGGAGGACCCACAAGCAAGTCTGCAGCTGAACTGTGACAATAATATTGTGTTCTGCTAATTCTCTACAGTCATTATTTAAATATATGCAGAGCATTACGTACAATTCAGTCACATCAGTATCTGCCCTGAAGGAGCTTACAATCTACACTCACGGGTCACTTTAATAGGTACACCTTGCTAGTACTGGGATTGTGAATATTGTTAATAGCCCGTACAGCAGCACTTAGGTTTGGCTGAACCGAAGGCTTCCCGCAACCGAAGCGAGCCGAATGTTCGGCTTAATCCTTCGGCTCCTTAGTGAATAACCCCCTTTGGTATCTTCATTATCAACAACCCTAATATGTCATAGAAAGCCATGATATAAAGGGAGAATAATTATAACAGGCCAGACTTCCCACAAGGCCAACCAAGGCCCGGCCTAGGGGCAGCAGGGAGTAGAGGGGCAGCAGTGGTATGGAATTCTTATCTCCCGATGCCCAGGACATGTAGTTCCGGGCGCCGGGCGGGTAGTTGTTTTCCACATTTAGCCCAGAGCTAAATGTAGAGTGGGGGAAACCGTCATTTGTTTTGTACAAGTGATCCCGGTGATGTCGCCGAGTTCACTTGTATGCAACCTACATACAGGGGGGCGCATCGAGGAACCTGGCCTTGGGGCAGCAGAGAGAGTAAATCCAGCTCTGTAATTATATCTTTAGTGCATTCATAAGTTAAAGGAGAACTATGGGGTTAAGTCTTTTCCCGTCCTCCCGTCACCCTAAGCTGCTGCTCGCGGTATACTGAGACGCTGAAGCGGATCCCGACAATTGTGCCGGGATCCGCCCAGCTGCGTGACTGACAGCTGGCTCTGCCTATCTAGAGGCAGAGCCAGCTGTACCCGCCCCCTCCCCCGTCGGCGGGGGGGGGGGGGGTTAGTTTGGATGCCCCTGTACTGTGTTGTAGTTAGTGAAGTTCCCAGCTTTCATCCTTTGACTTTGAAGCTTTCCTTAATCAAAACGAAAAGTTCTCAAGTGTCAAGTACGCCGACGCAAAACCCGGAAAACCAAAAAAAAAAACGCCTAATGGGTACTCGGAGAACCGAGTGTCAGGCAAGAGTAAATTTTAATTTATGATAATTGTTGCAGCGCAGAGAACGATCAATCATTACATTATTACCCGGCTCCGGACTTCTTCTGCAGTTCGGACGACTTGTTTTAAATTGATTGGAATGAGGTGACGCTCGGTGACAAATCTCAGCTCCCTGAAACTGACCCCAAAATAGCATTAGATTCTGGAGAGAGCTTAATGATCAAGAACTGAGAGCCTCGGAGATGAAGCCGGGCGTCCGCGAGGAAATTAAGATTCTGAGCGCATAGAGAGCCGCGTCCAACTGTTGCCTCAGGAGCCGGTTACCAGGATGGACGCAAATATCTCCCGGATAATTGGATGCACTTGCCGCAGCGAGACCACTAGGTGAACGCAGGGCTAATGAAGGCATCTCGTAATGACTGCGCCTGCTGCCCTTCTGAGCGCATCTTACCAGTGTTATAGCCTAAGACCAGATTTAAATCAAAGTTAGACAACTTTCTGCCGCTGATAGAACAGTTCATATCCCAATAACTTTCACAGAATTCCCCGGCCGTCACATGCGATTGGCCACTTCATCATAGGAGAAGCATTTCCCTCGTTTAACAAAGTACAGTCATTCAGAGCAGCCAATCAGCATTGATCTCTTAAATCTAAATGCACAGATGAAATACATATAAGGGATATGAGGGCTTTTGTCCGTCCATTCCTGATATTTACACAGGTCTGCCACACAACACAAGCAGGAAATCTGATTATTGGCGTCACAAGGGGGTGCGGCCCGCACCTGGGTGTCACCATTGAAGGCGGAGACACCAAAATGACTGACAGTCATCTTGGTGTCACCCCCATCAAAAAAGTCCGGCACTTGGTAATGAACCGATCGCCCGACAGGGTCAGGAGAGAGGAGGGTACCCGGCGGAATACCTCATCCCGCTGGGTGAACATCCCCTCCTCTCTCTGCCGGCGTCCATCACCAAGATGGCCACGGGCAGGCGTCAATCAGATGGTCGCACATGCGCGAGGTGACGTCATGCGCGGTGAATCTGATTTTCCTCATCTGCAATTAAAGGTCAACTCCAGGTTCAGAAACTATTGTCCTGCTACAAAAGCCAAGTGTATTCTTCTGGAATCTCAGTGAGCTTTGTGTATTTCCTCCAGATCTGTGCCGTAATCCAGTGTGAGACTCGGAGCTTCCTGTAATAAAGACCGCTCCCTGCCGCTCTCTCACCTTGTGCAGGATGATTACTCTCGTCTCCGCCCCTCCTGTAATAAAGACCGGTCACTGCTGCTATCTCCTTGTGCAGGGTGACTGGTCTCGTCTCCGCCCCCTCCTGTAATAAAGACAGATCGTTGCTATTCTCTCCCTATGCAGGGTGACCGGTCTTGACTCCGCCCCCCTCTTGTAATAAAGACCGATCATTGCTGCTATCTCTCCTTGTGCAGGGTGACTGGTCTTGTCTCCGCCCCCTCCTGTAATAAAGACCAGTCACTGCTGTTATTATTTGAAGGGAGGACTTTGATTCAAAGGAAGGAACTCCACTTTGCGTAGTTACACAGTTTTCGTTTTTTAGTTTATTTTAGGTCTTGTTCACATTGCGTGTTCATACATTGCTCTTCCTATTTCATTGCAGTCAAAATGTCTCGGTGAATGAAATGTATATGTATCACATCTAACAGGACCGGTTCATACTAATGCATTGCGTTACCACGTTCAGCCATGCAAGTCACAATTTTTTTCTGGACTGCAACCCATCTCAGCGCATTAAAAAACCAACTCGAATCACCGCAACTCACATTTACGCAAAAGTTGTTGTTGTACGAATTTAATGTCGAAATAAATATTGTGCCGGGCCCTTTTTTTTTTTTCCACCCCATTTTACACTGATAACAAAACAAAAAAATATGAAGCCGACTTCTTGGCTTTTTATGCGGTTTTAAATTGCTCTTTTATTACCCTGGGTGACATCTCGCATGCATGAAATTATCAAATCGCATTAGTGGAAGAGAAGCTCCGGAAAATGCTTGCTCAGGTCAAAAATCTGAATAATCCTCTTAGAGGACCGGCATTTGTTTATTGTTAACGGCCATTTTTATGGCTAAATAGAGTTTTGGGAATGTCATAAATGACACCAAGGATAAGCGAAATTATTTATACCGCTGCAATGTAATGCAATGAGGGAGATTTGTATCAAGCTAAACCAATTTTCTTTTTTGGAGTTTTAGATTTTGCATTTTATATAAAGGGAAAAAAAACATTAACACTGTAAAGTAAAAAGGTGAGTGGTGGGGAGCCGGAGAAACACCCAATTAAGTATTTTTATCCATTTTTGTGCAATAGCCGTTTTAGAACAGGTAACTCAAAATTAATTATGCCCAAGACTGTTTTTGTATAATTGTCAAGCTCCAGTCAGTGAATATTCAGAAAAAAAGGGATGATAGGTAATCTTTAATATGTTCCTGTGATCAAGCTAGAAAGTAGCATTGCTATTAATAAATAAGCCTATCCCTTCACTAGAGAGCGGTGACATCACTGAGTATGCAGCCTATCCAATCACTAGAGACCGGTGACATCACTGAGAATGCGGCCTATCCATTCACTAGAGACCAGTGACATCACTGAGTATGCAGCCTATCCAATCACTAGAGACCGGTGACATCACTGAGATTGCGGCCTATCCATTCACTAGAGACCAGTGACATCACTGAGACTGCAGCCTATCCATTCACTAGAGACCGGTGACATCACTGAGAATGCAGCCTATCCATTCACTACAGACAGGTGACATCACTGAGAATGCCGCCTATCCATTCACCACAGACCGGTGACATCACTGATAATGCAGCCTATCCATTTACTGGAGGCCGGTGACATCACTGAGTATGCAGCCTATCCAATCACTAGAGAGCGGTGACATCACTGAGAATGCAGCCTATCCCTTCACTAGAGACCGGTGACATCACTGAGAATGCAGCCTATCCCTTCACTAGAGACCGGTGACATCACTGAGAGCGCAGCCTATCCAATCACTAGAGACCGGTGACATCACTGAGAATGCTGCCTATCCCTTCACTAGAGACCGGTGACATCACTGAGAATGCAGCCTATCCCTTCACTAGAGGGCGGAGAGATCACTAAGAATGCAGCCTATCCATTCACTAGAGAGTGGTGACATCACTAAGAATGCAGCCTATCCAATCACTAGAGACCGGTGACATCACTGAGAATGCAGCTATCCAATCACTAGAGACCGGTGACATCACTGAGAATGCAGCCTATCCAATCACTAGAGAGTGGTGACATCACTGAGAATGCAGCCTATCCATTCACTAGAGACCGGTGACATCACTGATGTGACATCACTGAGAAGGCAGCCTATCCATTCACTAGAGACCGGTGACATCACTGAGAATGCAGCCTATCCCTTCACTAGAGAGCGGTGACACCACTCAGGATGCAGCCTATCCCTTCACTAGAGACCGGTGACATCACTGAGAATGCAGCCTATCCATTCACTAGAGACCGGTGACATCACTGAGAATGCAGCCTATCCATTCACTAGAGACCGGTGACATCACTGAGAATGCAGCCTATCCAATCACTAGAGACCGGTGACATCACTGAGAATGCAGCCTATCCATTCACTAGAGACCGGTGACATCACTAAGAATGCAGCCTATCCATTCACTAGAGAGTGGTGACATCACTGAGAATGCAGCCTATCCATTCACTAGAGACCGGTGACATCACTGAGAATGCAGCCTATCCATTCACTAGAGACCGGTGACATCACTGAGAATGCAGCCTATCCATTCACTAGAGACCGGTGACATCACTGAGGGTGCAGCCTATCCATTCACTAGAGACCGGTGACATCACTGAGAATGCAGCCTATCCAATCACTAGAGAGTGGTGACATCACTGAGAATGCAGCCTATCCATTCACTAGAGACCGGTGACATCACTGAGAATGCAGCCTATCCCTTCACTAGAGAGCGGTGACACCACTCAGGATGCAGCCTATCCCTTCACTAGAGAGCGGTGACACCACTCAGGATGCAGTCAGTGAATCCAGTTGACTTGATACTACAACATAAATAAACCATTTAGCATTCATCCGCTGAAGATCAATGGTGTGCCGATGGTTGATTCCTTTAGTAAATCATCAAAATTAATTGTTGAGAAAATCCCTTTCTTCATGTTATCAGTATGTGGAGGTTTATAAAGAAGAACATTTATCCATTGAAAACAATTGAGCACTTAAAATATAAACAGTGAAATCATACAACAAAGCCGCTGCGTAAAGGCAAAATAAGAAAAGAATCAGAAAAACTTTTGAAAAAACAAACAAAAAAAAAAAAAAACATTTTTCCCCTCT
>NW_017306926.1:837890-838405 GCF_000935625.1 Nanorana parkeri | reverse complement strand
GACGCCCTAAAATACAAACCACAAAAAAAAAAAAAAAAAAAAAAAATCTTAAAAAAAAAAAAAAAAAAAACTTTTAAAAAAAAAAAAAAAAAAAAAAAAAAACATTTCTCCCCTCTGTGAATTGTATACGTGACTTGACTGGAAGCTTCTTGTCCTCGCCGTTCTCGGTATTCCGGCAGCTATATTTGGAATTTCAGCCTTTTATTTAGTCATTGCGAGCACGATCAGACCTCAATAACAAAGGCAGGGTGAGCGAAGCCCACCAAATGTCACACAGTGCCCAAGGGTGAGCGTGCATATAAAGCGTTTAGTTCATGCAGCCGGTGTCCAACTTGTCCCGACACATCTCCTGACCTTGAACGCCCCTGGAGCCGCTGATATTGGTACTTTATGTTTTGTGACAGAAACCGTTTTTCAAAAAGGCGACTTCATATGACTGCTGGAGATTTGGCCAACATGATTGACAGATTGGACAAACGCGGCTGCTTTTTTTTTTTTTTTTTTTTTTTCGGCCC
>NW_017306926.1:836212-837253 GCF_000935625.1 Nanorana parkeri | reverse complement strand
TTTGGCAAACGCGGGTTCTTTTTTTTTTTTTTTTTTCTTCTTCGGCCCGGGAAATGTTTTGATTATTTCAGGGATGTAACGTTGGCTGTTGGTGGGAATTGTCATCTTTTTAGCCTAAAACTTCACACATTCGCCACACATTGAATTGAGATCTGAAAATAAATCTGCACATAACAATGTAATTGTGTTGGTTTCTCTTTTAATGTATGTTGTTACTTGTAAAAAAAAAAAAACAAAAAAAAAATACCCACAAAAACAAAGATAAAACCACAAATACTTAAAAAATAAAAATACTTAAAATAAAATACTACACAAATAAAAAAATGATGTATTTATTTAGTAGGGATGCACCGATACCGATACTTGTATCGGTATCGGTGCTGAATATTTGGGCGAGTACTCCTACTCGGCCAAATGCTCCGATGCCTAGCACAATACTTCCGGTATCAGGAAGCCGGTCAGCGCGCCATTACACGCTGTGCTCGGCATCTGGAATCGGCAAGTACCGAAAAAAAAATATCGGTACTCGCACCCGATGGCGAAATACCGGTAGCGATGCTTGCCTACTATTAGTGTAATGTAAACTCTTTAGTGCAGCTGCTACATATAATTTCACCAAGTAAGCAAACGTGTTACAAATATGATTTCAAACATTGTAGCACTTCGCATAAGTAAAACAATCCAGGGATCGTCCGCTCCTTCCACAATTGTGAAATAAATATAATACACATGTGATTGAAATAAAGTCTTTTCAACACATATTTGAAATAAGACATAAAGAGCTGAAAAGACTTTGGGGTCTATTCACTAAGCTGCCGTAGCCAGCGGAGTGAATGACCGATCAGAAGTGAAGTGAGCCGAACACTGTTCGGCTATTCACTTCAGGCTGGTACGGCTAATTTCAGCCGTACATCGGCTTGCTTCACATGGCTTCGGGTCATGGCTTCGGGTCGGCCGAACATGCTCAGCCCGACCCGAAGTGCAGAAGGAGTTCGACTCAGCCGATCCAACATCTGGATCGGCTGAGCCGAACCTCCGGCA
>NW_017306926.1:835211-835656 GCF_000935625.1 Nanorana parkeri | reverse complement strand
AAAAAAAAAAAAAAACATTTCTCCCCTCTGTGAATTGTATACGTGACTTGACTGGAAGCTTCTTGTCCTCGCCGTTCTCGGTATTCCGGCAGCTATATTTGGAATTTCAGCCTTTTATTTAGTCATTGCGAGCACGATCAGACCTCAATAACAAAGGCAGGGTGAGCGAAGCCCACCAAATGTCACACAGTGCCCAAGGGTGAGCGTGCATATAAAGCGTTTAGTTCATGCAGCCGGTGTCCAACTTGTCCCGACACATCTCCTGACCTTGAACGCCCCTGGAGCCGCTGATATTGGTACTTTATGTTTTGTGACAGAAACCGTTTTTCAAAAAGGCGACTTCATATGACTGCTGGAGATTTGGCCAACATGATTGACAGATTGGACAAACGCGGCTGCTTTTTTTTTTTTTTTTTTTTCTTCGGCCCGGGAAATTTTTTGTTTA
>NW_017306926.1:822533-835141 GCF_000935625.1 Nanorana parkeri | reverse complement strand
ACGTTGGCTGTTGGTGGGAATTGTCATCTTTTTAGCCTAAAACTTCACACATTCGCCACACATTGAATTGAGATCTGAAAATAAATCTGCACATAACAATGTAATTGTGTTGGTTTCTCTTTTAATGTATGTTGTTACTTGTAAAAAAAAAAAAACAAAAAAAAAATACCCACAAAAACAAAGATAAAACCACAAATACTTAAAAAATAAAAATACTTAAAATAAAATACTACACAAATAAAAAAATGATGTATTTATTTAGTAGGGATGCACCGATACCGATACTTGTATCGGTATCGGTGCTGAATATTTGGGCGAGTACTCCTACTCGGCCAAATGCTCCAATGCCTAGCCCGATACTTCCGGTATCAGGAAGCCGGGCTGCGTGTAATGACGGGCTGCCCGGCTTCCTGATTGGTCGGAAGCTGGCCAATCATTAGCCAGGCGCTGTGTGATGACGCGGCACCCGGCTTTCTGATTGTTCTCGTCACCTAGTGACGAGAAGCATGGGGACGGATTCCCTGCTAATCGGGAAGCCGGGTGGCGAATCATTACATGAATGGGACTTCTGGTACTCGGCATCTGGAATCGGCAAGTACCGAAAAAAAAATATCGGTACTCGCACCCGATGGCGAAATACCGGTAGCGATGCTTGCCTACTATTAGTGTAATGTAAACTCTTTAGTGCAGCTGCTACATATAATTTCACCAAGTAAGCAAACGTGTTACAAATATGATTTCAAACATTGTAGCACTTCGCATAAGTAAAACAATCCAGGGATCGTCCGCTCCTTCCACAATTGTGAAATAAATATAATACACATGTGATTGAAATAAAGTCTTTTCAACACATATTTGAAATAAGACATAAAGAGCTGAAAAGACTTTGGGGTCTATTCACTAAGCTGCCGTAGGCAGCCGAGTGAATGACCGATCAGAAGTGAAGTGAGCCGAACACTGTTCGGCTATTCACTTCAGGCTGGTACGGCTAATTTCAGCCGTACATCGGCTTGCTTCACATGGCTTCGGGTCATGGCTTCGGGTCGGCCGAACATGCTCAGCATGTTCGGCCGACCCGAAGTGCAGAAGGGGTTCAGTGAGTAGCCTGCCAAACTCCATCCCGGGAGGAGCTTGGAGCGGTGACTACTTTGCAACACACACAGGGACCATGGGGAACAGACGTAGATCCCCTCCAGAAGGAAGGACAGTGTCAGAGATGATTGGAGGATCTACAGCCGAGTGATACACAAATAAGATACATTGTTGCTCAGAGTTCTGGGACTGGAATGTATTGTTAAGATTCAACTTCTGAGTTTACTGTCACTTTAAGGCAGCCCATTGAAATCGACTAACAATGCACCTGAAAGTGCCAAAAATTGAATGTGAACCTATTTTTTAAAAGGGAACACACCACGATGCAACACAGGTACATTGCCTAGATAAGCTGGGTGCCATTAAAATTGAATGGTACAGCAACACATGTAACATGGGCCTGTAAATGAGCCCTATAAGTGGATTCTACTGATTGGAAGAGGTCAGGAAATGTATGAGTAGAGGTGTCCTATATGGGGGGAGTCCTCTACACATTCTGTGTTTGTTGCACGGATAAATTATTATTCTGATTTCTTTTTACTGGTTCACTAGTACACGGGCCAAACATGTGGAATGGAGCCCACTGCTTGCTCCATCAGGCCATTTCCTTCAGTGTTTAATATCAGAATCCTAATCATGACTGGCTAGTAAAGTGTGCCCATTGACTTAAAGGTGATTTCCACTCACCTCATAGTCCTAGCCGACCTGTGACAATGAGACTGTCACAGGTCGGCTCAGTAGATTGGGAGGTGAGAGAACATATACCAGGTTCGCTCACCTCTCGATCCTGTCACGGCTCTCTGCCGTGACAGGAGGAGGGGCTGGATTTCCCTCTCCCTGCTCCGATCTGCCAGCGCTGACTGGCAGAACGGACGGGGGAGGGGGCGGGTACAGCTGGCTCTGCCTCTAGATAGGCAGAGCCAGCTGTCACTTACGCAGCTGGGCGGATCCCGACGTCCAGGTCGGGATCCGCTCCGGCTGTGGCTTCTCAGTATACCCTGAGCTGTAGCTCGCGGTATACTGAGCTTAGGGTAACGGGAGGACGCTAGTTTGTGTCCTCCCATTACCCTAAGGAGAACTATGGGGAAAAACACTGACCCCATAGTTCTCCTTTAAGTCACACTAGTGATGGCTGGATGGCTTTTCTTATGGCAAGTTTCCTGATGGTGACAACGGTGGACCATGGCTGGAAATGTGTGTTGAAAAGACCACTTTTAGCCTCCATCGGAAGCTGGGTGACAAGGACAGAGCGTTGTCACCCTATAACAGGAAGTGCCCGAACAAAGACTTCCACGGCAGGCTCACCAGGGATTATATTTTTGAAAGCTGCAAATATATAAATATTGATAATGACGTGTAAATAAAATGACTTTCAGATGAGATTTTAATGACCGGTTTTATATACACTTTTCAAATTCCTTTTTTGTCTTTTCTGTTGATTTTTGGGGCATGGACGGCCGGCCCTCTTTAGCTACCTGGATAGATTTGAATAAAAGTGATCATTATCGGCTTATGTTGCTCCAACCTCTTAACTAGAATCACAACAGCTAACGGTCGCCCTGTGAATTTTGTTTAACAGCTTTTCTGCTCACCTTCAAATTATCATTAAGATTCTCTTTAACTTTTGACCTGCATTCTGCCGAGAGTCTTTAACTTTATGACCCGCATCCCACAAGTAAATCACCGCCTTCTCCTGTATAATTATCTCGGCTCTGTGAAGTGGGCCCAGAACATACGTTCTGATGTAACCCGTGGACTAAACGCTTGCAGCTGGAAGAAAGAACAAAAAATAAACTGAACAATTGCGGCCGAGTGACGTCAACGGAATAATTGCGGATGGAGGTGGGGGACAGAAGACGACCGAGATGGACAACATTTTGGTTTCACGCTGGATTTCATGCGTTGTGTTTATAACCTTTACCATACTTTCCTGGAATTCAAAGTTCAACAGACTTTTTTTGGAGCTTTGTTGTGGGTCGTGTTGTTGATGTTCTCGGTCCAGCTTTTCAGTGGACACCCACAGTTCACGGCCTCACGATGAGGGGTGAGTGAAAAGTTTCTGGTCTGAGTAGGAAGAGGTTGTCTGTGAAGGTTCTCATCTATTCGGGTCATGGTACATCTAGAGGTAGTTGGTCACATTCAACTTGAGTTTTACTGCAATGAAGACATTTCATAGCTTCTCTAAGCTACGTCTTCAGTTCTTATAGGAACATACCCCACCATATAACCCCACCTTACCAGGAACATACCCCAGAATTTATACCCCTACCATACCAGGAACATCCCCCAACTTTTATATCCCTATCATACCAGGAATATACCCCAACATTTATACCTCCACTATACCAGGAACATACCGCAGCATTTATATTACCACCATACCAGGAACATACCGCAGCATTTATATTGCCACCATACCAGGAAAATACCCCAAAATATAACACCACCATACCAGGAACATACCCCGACATTTATATCCCCACCATACCAGGAACATATCCTAGTATGTAAACCGCACCATACCTGGAACATACCGCAGAATATATATTACCACCATACCAGGAAAATACCCCATTATTTATACCCCCACCATACCAGGAAAATACCCCAACATTTATACCCCCACCATACCAGGAACATAACTCAGCATTCATATCACCCTAGTATTTAAACCGCACCAGACCAGGAGCATACCTTAATATTTACAATCACACCATATGGGGAACATACCCCAGCATTTATACCCCTCCATAGCAGAAACATACCCCAACATTTATAACCTAACCATACCAGGAACAATACCCCAGCATTTGTATCCCCACCATACCAGGAACATACCTCAGCATTTCTATCCCCACCATACCAGAAACATATCCCAACGTTTATATCCACACAGGTAGAATAGACACCTTCATTCAATCACCATGGAATATCTGCGTTGACACATCCCATGGTGATTGAATGAAGGTGTCTATGCTACCTGTGTGGATACAAATGTTGGGGTATGTTTCTTGTATGCTGGGAATATGAATGTTGGTTTATGTTCCTGGTATGGTGGGTATACATGTTGGCATATTTTCCTGGTATGGTGGGGATATAAATGCTGGGGGTATGCTCCTGGCTTTGATGGGGATATAAATGCTGGGGTATGTTCCTAGTATGGTGGGGATACAAATGCTGGGGTATGTTCCTGGTATGGTGGGATATAAATGCTGGGGTATGTTCCTGGTATGGTGGGGATATAAATGCTGGGGTATGTTCATGGTATGGTGGGGATATACATTCTGGTGTATGTTCCTGGTATGGTGGAGGTATAAATGTTGGGGTATGTTCCTGGTATGGTGGGGATATAAATGTTGGGGTATGTTCCTGGTATGGTGGAGGTATAAATGTTGGGGTATGTTCCTGGTATGGTGGGGGTATAAATGTTGGGGTATGTTCCTGGTATGGTGGGATATAAATGCTGGGGTATGTTCCTGGTATGGTGGTGATATAAATGTTGGCGTATGTTCCTGGTATGGTGGAGATATAAATGTTGGCGTATGTTCCTGGTATGGTGGGGATATACATTCTGGGGTATGTTCCTGGTATGGTGGGGGTATAAATGCTGAGCTATGCTCCTGGCTTTGGTGGGGATATAAATGTTGGCGTATGTTCCTGTTATCGTGTGATAGAAATGCTGGGGTATGTTCCTGGTATGGTGGGATAGAAATGCTGGGGTATGTTCATGGTATGGCGGGATATAAATGCTGAGCTATGCTCCTGGCTTTGGTGGGGATATAAATGTTGGGGTATGTTCCTGGTATGGTGGGGGTATAAATGTTGGGGTATATTCTTGGTATGGTGGGGATATACATTCTGGGGTATGTTCCTGGTATGCTGGTGGTATAAATGTTGGGGTATGTTCCTGATATTCATTAGAACTGAAGAAGTGTCTTAGAGAAGCTTTGACAAATGTTCAACATTCACAATGTAACTACGACTAGCTGGGAAGAGTTTGTATGTGTGTTGTGTCTCTGTGGTGTCTCTGTGTGCAGTGTGTCTAGTCTGTGAAATAGTTGCCTGTGTTTTGTGAAAGTCTGATCATTTCTCTTTTGCCTGAAGGTCTCGGCGTGTTGGTTCAGCCAAAAACAAAGCGTCGGTCCAAACAATGGAAGTATGAGGGAATAAATGTATTTCAACATTGATAGGAATGTGATCCCTTTGGTGTAGAAGTATTTCTACTTAGACCAGCTTCAATTTTTCAGTTGCCTCTTGTAAAGCCCGATGGTTGTGATAGAAATATAAACACCTACAGGGAAGATTCGAGGGGGCACAATAAGCCCTTTAAAGCCTCCAAACTCCAAACATATTTGAAGCTTCGTATAACACAAGTTACCATTTTTGTCAGGTTGTTTGTTTCTGTCTGTAGCCCCATTGGGAAGTAGACTTGTGCGCCGTCAAAAAATGTGTTCCGTTTCGTTTAGTTCCGGAATATCCATTATTTCGTATTTCGTAATTCGTATCCGAAACTCAATTCGGATTCGTACGAAATACGAATTTTCGTTAGTTTCGGCACATTTTCGTAACTTTACGAACATTCGTTATGATGAAGTTAAAAAGCAAAAATACATTTGTTAATATCGGAGTCGATGTGGTAGTTGTTTTTTTATCCGAAATACGAATTCCGTTAACGGATTCCGTATCCGAATTTCGTATTTCGGACTTTAAAAAAAAACTACCATCAACTCCAATATAAATGTACTTTGCTTTTTAACTTCAATATAACGAATGTTCGTAACGGAACGAAATTCCGTCAACGGAATTTCGTATTTCCTGCCTGTGTATTGTAATGCGACTCTCAGCAGCAGCGGATCCGTATTTCGGATTAAAAAAAAAATCTTGTCATGTTGTTCAACCTCATTTACAGGGGTAATATTAGTTCCTGTTTCAAAGAAACTCGGATCCGAAATTTCGTATTTCGGATATAATTCGGAAACTGCCATTCGGATTTCGGATGCTTACGAATCTACGAATTTCTGGAAAATTCGTACGAATTTCGATTCGTAACGAAAGGAATCGCGCATGTCTATTGGGAAGATTTCTCCCTCCATGTCCTGTCCATGTCCCACCAGGGCAAGGAATGGGGTCTGTTATCAGGAGAGGAACGTCTAACGGTCCCCTATGAAAAATTTGTTTTTTGTTTTTATCTTTGTCCCCATTGAAGAGATTTCCTATCAGTTCCTGTGCTGGAAAATAGGGGAAATATCCTAAATGGACACCCAGGGGGCTGACGGAGGCTCTATCCCCTTCCTAACCTCATCTAAAATTAAACCAAAGAGTGGAACTTTATGGAGGATTTTTTTATTATTACCTACCAAGGAAAGACGAAAAGGTTTTCAGAAGTTCTCCTACATTAAATTTAATTGTATACATCTTTTCAAAATGATCTCAGACATTAATCATGTTCATCTTCTCATAAAGCTGAAAGCTTAAAGCAAACCCTCAGGAACAATAAAACTACTCACAGTCTTAGCAGGTAACCGAGAGTATAAGCTGTCACTCAACACACGTTGCCTGGAGACGTGTCTACGCTTCCTCATAGTGTACATTAGCCATGGCTCTTACTCCCCTACCCCCTGTCACCTACAAATGCTATCACACAGGGGGATTGTTAGCTCCTGTGTGATAGCAATACATTTAAGTGAAAACAAAATTAAATAAGAAATAAAAAAAATGATAATTAATAATAAAATACATTAAAAAAATTTTTTTTTTTACAATAATAAGAAATAATAATTCAAATGAAAACATTAAAAAGTGATAAAAAAGTAAAAAAAATATTAAGATAAAAAAATAATAGAAAGAAAAATATAATAAGATAAAAATTTAGAAAAATAAGAAAATAAAAAAAAGGAAAAAAAGTGATTAAAAAGTTTAAAAAAATTAAACCAACCCTGCTGCCCCATCTGGTTGCCATTCTCCATTGGGAAGCTGATCTCCATTCTGTGCTGTTCATCTTGAAGACCTGGAACTGAAAAGCAGAACAAATAACACAACTCCGCAACGTGACACTTTCACTTCGTCAACACTTTCTTATGTTTTAACAAGTTTCCGGGTAAATGGATTCTTCGTGTTTTTCATCTTTTTAATTTCAGAAACGTCACCTGACACACAACATTTACTGCAAATATCTAATTAAGTGCGGCAATCCGGTTTCAGATAATTAGTAATTAATTAGCAGCCAGCTGCATGATTGTTTCTGTTTTGTTGCTTTTTCATGACGTTTTGCTGATTTTATTTTATTTTATTTTATTAGCGTTCCTCTTCTGGAGAAAAAAAACGAAATAATAATAATCGGAATATTTGTCGTTTTTATCCCATCCGCAGCCGAAGGCGCTTTTACTTAGGGAAGAGCGCAGCCATTGGACGGATTCGCCGGCCGCCCGAGCGATTTGCTGACGGATGAGCAAGCTCGTGCGTCAAACAAAAAAAAGTGTTTGTTTAGTCACTTGTATGATATAAATGCTTTTATGACACATTTCAGAAGCGACGTCAGGTAACAGTTGAATCAGTGAGACGCTCACATTGCCCCGGAAGGGTTGTCACTGTTCTAAAGCTACGATGTCCACCGAGCTTTCCTTGTAGACATGTGCGATTCGTTTCGTTACGCATCGAAATTCGTACGAATTTTCCTGAAATTCGTAGATTCGGAAGCATCAGAAATCCGAATGGCAGTTTCCGAATTATATCCGAAATACGAAATTCCGTTAACGAATTTCGGATCCGAATTTCTTTGAAACGGGAACTAATATTACCCCTGTAAATGAGGTTGGGAACAACATGACAAGATTTTTTTTTAAATCCGAAATACGGATCCTCCGCTGCTGAGAGTCGCATTACAATACACAGGCAGGAAATACGAAATTCCATTGACGTATTTTCGTTCCATTACGAACATTCGTTATATATTGAAGTTAAAAAGCAAAGTACATTTATGTTGGAGGTGATGGTAGTTTTTTTTTAAGTCCGAAATACGAAATTCGGATCCGGAATCCGTTAACGGAATTCGTATTTCGGATAAAAAAACAACTACCACATCGACTCCAATATTAACAAAGGTATTTTTGCTTTTTAACTTCATCATAACGAATGTTCGTAAAGTTACGAAAATGTGCCGAAACTAACGAAAATCCGTATTTCGTACGAATCCGAATTGAGTTTCGGACACGAATTACGAAATACGAAATAACGGATATTCCGAAACGGAACGAAACGAAACAGAACAAATTTTTTGACGGCGCACAAGTCTATTTCCTTGTGAGTTTTATATTTATATTTAATTGTAACTGGATTCCGCGGCCTCAGCATGACAGGGCTCTGGTGGGCACTGCGGCCTCTGGTTTCATGGCTCTTTGCTGTACAATGGCTGAAGATGGTAATAGTACCCTTCTAGCATATTCACAAGGCTCAGATGTTGGTGGTTCTAGATCACCAGATGACTGGGCCATATGGAGGCTGCAGCAGCAGAGAGCACCACAGCTATTACTGAATAAAGAAAACAGAAGCCTCAGGAAGACCGCATGTCTGCTCTCTGTGCCACCGCGCTTATTTCTCATTTCGGAGTGCGCCGTTAAAGAGCCACCACCCTGGAACAAGTGTGCAGGTCAGAAGACACAACGTGGCTGGCTGCACGCTTCTTACTGTGCAAGTACATGTGACTGGCTCAGTGTCAGCACTGCGGTATATGTCAGAGCTATATAAATGTATAATAATAGTGTGTGACTGTGGGGGGACGGGACATTAGAGTGTAAGCTCTTCTGTACAGACTGATGTGACTGGCTCAGTGTTCTCTGGACAGCACTGCAGTATATGTCAGAGCTATATAAATGTATAATAATAGTGTGTGACTGTGGGGGGACGGGACATTAGAGTGTAAGCTCTTCTGTACAGACTGATGTGACTGGCTCAGTGTTCTCTGGACAGCACTGCAGTATATGTCAGAGCTATATAAATGTATAATAATAGTGTGTGACTGTGGGGGGACGGGACATTAGAGTGTAAGCTCTTCTGTACAGACTGATGTGACTGGCTCAGTGTTCTCTGGACAGCACTGCAGTATATGTCAGAGCTATATAAATGTATAATAATAGTGTGTGACTGTGGGGGGACGGGACATTAGAGTGTAAGCTCTTCTGTACAGACTGATGTGACTGGCTCAGTGTTCTCTGGACAGCACTGCAGTATATGTCAGAGCTATATAAATGTATAATAATAGTGTGTGACTGTGGGGGGACGGGACATTAGAGTGTAAGCTCTTCTGTACAGACTGATGTGACTGGCTCAGTGTTCTCTGGACAGCACTGCAGTATATGTCAGAGCTATATAAATGTATAATAATAGTGTGTGACTGTGGGGGGACGGGACATTAGAGTGTAAGCTCTTCTGTACAGACTGATGTGACTGGCTCAGTGTTCTCTGGACAGCACTGCAGTATATGTCAGAGCTATATAAATGTATAATAATAGTGTGTGACTGTGGGGGGACGGGACATTAGAGTGTAAGCTCTTCTGTACAGACTGATGTGACTGGCTCAGTGTTCTCTGGACAGCACTGCAGTATATGTCAGAGCTATATAAATGTATAATAATAGTGTGTGACTGTGGGGGGACGGGACATTAGAGTGTAAGCTCTTCTGTACAGACTGATGTGACTGGCTCAGTGTTCTCTGGACAGCACTGCAGTATATGTCAGAGCTATATAAATGTATAATAATAGTGTGTGACTGTGGGGGGACGGGACATTAGAGTGTAAGCTCTTCTGTACAGACTGATGTGACTGGCTCAGTGTTCTCTGGACAGCACTGCAGTATATGTCAGAGCTATATAAATGTATAATAATAGTGTGTGACTGTGGGGGGACGGGACATTAGAGTGTAAGCTCTTCTGTACAGACTGATGTGACTGGCTCAGTGTTCTCTGGACAGCACTGCAGTATATGTCAGAGCTATATAAATGTATAATAATAGTGTGTGACTGTGGGGGGACGGGACATTAGAGTGTAAGCTCTTCTGTACAGACTGATGTGACTGGCTCAGTGTTCTCTGGACAGCACTGCAGTATATGTCAGAGCTATATAAATGTATAATAATAGTGTGTGACTGTGGGGGGACGGGACATTAGAGTGTAAGCTCTTCTGTACAGACTGATGTGACTGGCTCAGTGTTCTCTGGACAGCACTGCAGTATATGTCAGAGCTATATAAATGTATAATAATAGTGTGTGACTGTGGGGGGACGGGACATTAGAGTGTAAGCTCTTCTGTACAGACTGATGTGACTGGCTCAGTGTTCTCTGGACAGCACTGCAGTATATGTCAGAGCTATATAAATGTATAATAATAGTGTGTGACTGTGGGGGGACGGGACATTAGAGTGTAAGCTCCTCTCTACAGAGACTGATGTGACTGTTGGGGGACATTAGAGTGTAAGCTCTTCTGTACAGACTGATGTGACTGGCTCAGTGCTCTCTGTACAGCACTGCAGTATATGTCAGAGCTATATAAATGCATATCAATAGTGTGTGGCTGTGGGGGGACATTAGAGTGTAAGCTCCTCTGTACAGAGACTGATGTGACCGGCTCAGTGTTCTCGGTACGGCACTGCGGTATATGTCAGAGCTATATACAGGTGAAACTCGAATAATTAGAATATCGTGCAAAAGTAATTGCAGTAAGTGCTGCAAAAGGGGCCCAAACCAAGTACTGAGTACATATGCATGCTTGTACTTTTCAGAGGTCCGATATTGTTCTATGTACAATCCTTGTTTTATTGATTGCATGTAATAATCTACTTTTTTGAGGTTGTGGATTTGGGGTTCTTGGGGTTCTCATGAGCTGTAAGCCATAATCATCACAATGATGACAAATCACGGCTTGAACTATCTTGCTTTGCATGTAATGAGTCTCTCTCATATATTAGTTTCACCGCATAAGTTGCATTAGTGAAATAAATGAACTTTGCACGATATTCTAATTATTCCAGTTTCACCTGTAAATATGGCGGCTACATTAGACTGTAAGCTCTGAATATGATACAATCGGGAGCACTCTGTCCCCGGGAGGACGCACGCCGCAGTTTCCCTTTGTTGTGTGAAGTAACATTTGAGAGATGGTAAGATTAATTGCGGTATTATGCGTTCAGACGGCCGGCTGGAATTTATGGCACGAATTAAATTGGTCAAGGCGGATCATTCTTGTGATGCTCGGTGTGAAAACAATGCTGATTCTGTTCTTCCTCGTCAGTGCCGAGCTGACGATTCTCCCAAGGCTGCAATTTGCTCAGGACGCGATTGCCGCGCAAAGCCAAGGTCACCGTCGGAGGAACAACAAGTAAACATATTTTGTTGAGAGCCACTTTGTGCAGAGAGACGCTTCCAGCCGCTTAACAAATGTCCTCCGAGTCTTCAGGCAGACAGCGGGCGGACAAATGGCCATCGGAACGCATTTTGCAAATCCACGCATTGGCCTTCCCATCGCTTTTTTTTACCCTCTCTCCCCCCCCCCCGTCTCCGATTGACATAATTGACAATGACTCAATTGCCGAGCACGTACTCAGCTGCAAATTTGCTGTCATTATGCAGTTAACTGCGCTGACTATATACAAACTTCCCCTCTGTGTTTTTTTTTGTTTTCAGACTCAGTCTGCGGTCAACACCGTATAGCCATTCGCCGCGGAGATTAGCGCTTTTTTTTTTTTAAATTGGGAACATTCCGGCTAATTTGGCATTAACGGGAGGCATAAAAGATCCTCGGCGGACTTAAATAAACACCTATAGGCTCGAATATTTCAGGACGCGGAGCAGCTGTAGCTCGGGTTCATTTTAGTGATTTGTGTAATTATCGTCGTTCAAATACCAGGAGGAGAGTTTTTCGGGGGAGCACACGGTTGAGATTGAGGTTAAGGAGAATCATTTACTTATTTTTGTTTGCTGCGTATGTGAAAGTTGTGAAAGTTTGGCAAAAGTTTGAGAACCGCGCGCCAGAAGAAGCCGCGGGGAGATGAGTTTTTTTTCACGATAGGAAGGTCTGTCCTTGAAAACCGGATGGAAATTTAAAGGGCAACTACGCCTTTGGTACTATTTCCTTTAATTATCCTGACACACCCCCTTCACTGCCATGAATGCCACCCACCATCTCAAACCCTTCCCCCTCAATCTCCAGCCGTCTTTGCCGCGTGGCTCTGCCTGTGTCTGCATGGCCTTTCCAGCAAAAAATCAGAGCCGTAGCTGGCTCCTTTTGCGCTCGAGGCAAGAACAGAAAATGGTGCCCCCCAACAGACGAGTTATGTTACCCATCGCTGCGCACGCACGGCATCATGTGACGTAATGCTCCCCGCCTCCAGGATGGTGGCACGCATGCGCACGAATGTGCTGGTGACCAAATCCAAAATAGCATTTCCGTAAGCGAATTTTTAGTCTTTGCACATGTCTAATCATATGTGTTCATGAGTGTGTGTGTGTGTGTGTGTGTGTGTGTGT
>NW_017306926.1:814573-822375 GCF_000935625.1 Nanorana parkeri | reverse complement strand
AGGGGGCTGCCATCAGATTTGAAAAAAAAAAAACAGCATAGGAATGAATAGCTAGATTGCTATTGGCTATTTCAGTTTGCAATAGCCAATAGCAGACTAGCTATTGCACCCGCCCACTGCTGCTGTCAATCAGCAGAGGAGGACCTGATGTCAAAGAAAAAAACCCCAAAACAGATAGCAGGGAAAGGTTTAGAGCAGAGTAAGCCTTTCCGGGAGAAAATTTTTCTCTCTGGGGCGTCCAGGAGCCGCTACCTAATAGCAGGAGACTACCAGAACGTCCGGGAGAGTTGAGATGTGTATTTTACTATACCCTTAGTTAAAGTGATTCTAAACTCAGGCTTCCGTGATGAACTACAATCTCAATACAAATGAGTAAACTAAACGTGAGATTGTGGGCCTTTCCGGGGGCGGAGCTTGGAGCGGTGACTACTTTACAACACACACAGGGACCATGGGGAACAGACGTAGCCCCCCTCCAGAAGGAAGGACAGTGTCAGAGATGATTGGAGGATCTACAGCCGAGTGATACACAAATAAGATACATTGTTGTTCAGAGTTCGGGGACTCGGATGTATTTATAAGATTTATCTCCGGAGTTTAGTGTCGCTTTAAATTTATCACATCACGTGATCCTTCAAAGGGTACAGCTGAAGTTTGGGAGTATATTAATTATTCGACCTTCCGAGGCTTTTCACTGTAATTCTTTACAAATAAGCTCCCGAGCTCCTTTCTCCAAAACACTTCACAGCGAAATGTTTTATTGTTTTCTTTTCCCAGGACTGGGAATATTTACGGACTACAGCGCAAGAAATCCACGCAAATGGAGCTGAAATATTGGCCTTCTTGCTTTGCTAATTCCTCTCATGTACAGCGCGGTTTTCATCATCTCCCCATTAACGACGCATTGGAGCCATAAAACGTGCCCAAAGTAAATCACAGAGCAAAGCGCCGTTGAGGGTGAAACATGCTTTATTTTTCAGGATGAATAATTGGCAATAATAAGGCAGATTTGTTAGCACATACCGCACGTTCCTGATGATCCCGTCAGCTCAGGACTAATTTTCCTGCGGTTCCCCGAGGATCCAGTCGCTGCGGGGGATCCGCGTCTGAAAACCTTTTCCCTCCATCGTTGCAGACGGAGTACAAACTAATTGTCTGACAATGAACAAGAGTCTTCATATCTCAGACACTTTCCCTGGGCTAACAATGAACAATCCACCAAGAATTATTCATCTCCGCCCTCGAGGACAAAAGAATGAAAATTATGTTATTTCAGAAAATGGGGGAAAAAAATCATCTGGAATGCAAAAAAAAATATTTCCTAATGAATGACAGTCGCTGCCAACATCGCGAACGCCGTGAATTTTAATGGATGCGACCGAAATGACAGATTTACATCCTTGTCAGGTATGTACAACATCAGTTTTGGAAAATAGAGCACAATTTCTTCAAATAAAGAAATACAAATAAATAAATAAATAAATATATGTTTTCCTTGTCACCGGAAAACAACCGGTGACAAGGAAAATCGGTGCGTTACCTTGTAATGCAGCTGAGAAAACACTGCAGCTGTGCAAAAATAAGGATGGTTCCCCTCCACCTACCTCAACCTGAGCCCCGTGTGTCAGAGCACAATGAAAACCAGACAAGCGAAAGGTGGTACCGTGTTTCCCCGAAATTAAGACCTACCCCGAAAATAAGACCTAGTTCGGTGGCAGGTCTTATATTACAGAGATCCGCTAGGTCTTACTTTCGGGGTAGCTGCACATATAATAGAATTTTACATGACCGGCCGCGGCTCCCTCCCTCCCCCATGCACGGACGTACACCGTCTGCCTCGGCTGCCGCTGATGACTACATTTCCCAGCAGGCACAGCGCGGCATAGCCAGTGGGATCGAAGTGGACGGCATCAGAGCATCAGCGTTGTCGGGATCAGTGTTGTCAGAAACAAGCCAGGAGCAGGAGCCAGATGAGAACGTCAGCCGGGATCGTGTCATACACAGAATCAGAATACTCAGAGCAGCAGGAAGGCACTAGCAGGAAGACCACGCAAGGGCAAGGTCAGACTGGACTAAGTGGTTTATATATAGTGAGTGGGGTGACATCATCACTCAGAGACAGGAAACTCCCATCTGGCTCTCTCAGATGATGCTCTCCTCCTGTCTGGCCATCAGAGGGAGCCTGAGAGTAGTGAGCAACGTTCCAGAGTCTGCTCAGACAAAGAAGGAAACACAGGTGAGTCAAATGGAGGCCAAGCCAGAATGCTGCAAACCAGTAAAATCAGGGTGGAAGCCTGACACCCCTGCAATTCATTGCTACATTGACTCTGAATAGTCTGTGCACACTCTGCAGGATAGGAATTCCTCCCAAGCTTCCGTTGTCACCATCCATGTAAGTCTACCCGGCCTGGACTCCACCTAGTTCCCTAACCGTCACTCTATTTGGCTTCTGGAATCTTTCCACCATCTCTTGGACCACTCATAGCTCTTCCCTTGAACCTTCCATCTCAATAAGCCACAATTCCTATGGTTTTATCTGCAAAATCCTTTGTCCAGTTTATCTTCTATCATTGCTGGCATTTCAAGCCCTGATGAGTCCCCGAAATTGGTTTCGCCCAACAACACTGGAGAGACCCTTCCCCACCAAATTACAATGATGTCATCCGTAGGGTGAACCTCTAATGTGTCTGTGAACGTATGTTTGCTTTTAAAAAGGGGTACATTTAAATCCTACCTTCTGGCATTGGGAGTGCTGGATTAAACACGCTATGTATAAAACTTGAAGATTTTGAATATTTTCATGTAAATCGTGCACACTATTCTCCCTGTACCTGTAATCATACCTGTCTTTACTTTTTGCTTGATTTTTATTTATTGTTTGCTGTCTTTTTGTTGACAAAAAAACCTAATAAAAGAATTGAAACAGTGCCAGCAACCCTCACCTCCTGCGCATGCGACAAAAAAACCTAATAAAAGAATTGAAACAGTGCCAGCAACCCTCACCTCCTGCGCATGCGCCAAATCCAGGTTTCCGTGCTGTTCGTAGAACACTTACGCGCATGCGCGTAACACACAGAAAAACACGGCAAATGGCGCATCGGAAGTGACGCACTTAATTAGGATTACTTCCCTATTAAAACCCAGCCCCTCCCCGTGTTTCTGTGTCCTGCGATTACCTGTCCCTGTGAACTGCCTGTGTCCTTGCCTCGACTCCTCTTGAAAGCTGCCGGCCACTGACCTTGGACTGAATACTGGACTCTTTGCTCGATGCCGCTGTACCTTCTACGCTCTCCTGGTTTGACCTCGGCTTGCTTTGACCCTGATTTCCGGATTACCCCTGCTCAGCTACAGAAGCAACCTTCTGCTTGCACGGTTTCAACACCACTGGCACCCGTGCCACTCGCTGTCTGCCAGGTCTCTGTCTCCACTTCCAGAGGCCTCAGGACACAAGGTGCAAGGGAAGCCTCCTCACACGGTCAGTCTCCCCTCATGTACGTGATAAACAGAAAATTGATCAATACACGTGCAAACAAAATTCATGGTAATCAGAAATACTTGTAAAAATTATTATAATAAGACCGATTATATTAATTTAAGAAATTTATGGATTAAATAGACGAAGAAAACAAATCTCATTAAAAATTAAAAAGTTTGTTTTAAAATTAGAGACTCCATCAAATTGGTGTTACATTATATAATGTGTCTAGTGGAACATTATTAAGAAGCTGGAAGTCTACCCTATCAAATGAAAATCATGAAATATTTAATGAAGAAATATGAAGTAATAATAAATTATAAAAATATATATATAACACTTCATACAGAGAACCCCAAAACATCAAAAGTTGCCAAACGGCAAAATTATAAGTTAAATAATGTTTCTAAATGTATCTCTGCTAAGAAACATTGATGTCATTAATATCATATTTTATTAATTTATTAATAAGTTCTATGTTCTCCCAAATGGCTGTAAACAGATGTTGCGACTCTATATTCTGATACATTTAGATTGAAAAAGGATATGTTACTGAGATAAAATAAATATAAAGGTCAAACGTTTGTGAGAAAAAGACCAAGTGCTCCTCAAATGTTGTATGTAGCTGGAAGGACTAAAACAATGGCATTATCACCACAATTCAAAAACAGAAGAAAAAAACAAAAAACACATTTCATTGTTATAAAACCAAATCCATCTGAGAGTCATAGGGGGTGATTTACTAACCTAAACACACGCACACACCAGGTGCGTGTGATTTTCACACAGCAAAACGTATTTATCAACCAAAAAGTCTCTAAAAGCATATTTCCACTAATGCCATATATGGAAAAATCATGCACATGATGCATATATAATGCTGCTTCACAGTTTAGACAAAAATGGTTAGCTCATGCATTTACATTCCTGGATTCATCAACGCAAGCAACACAACACAGAGCTAATTTACACAACATCACCTTGTAATTCATGCTTGGCTTTGCACAACACACCTGCTGGGTGTGTACACACTACAAAGGTGTTTAGATTCCACCAATAGATCATGCTGGGAGGGAACACACTACAGAGGTGTATACATGTTCGTCGTGTGTTTATAAGGTTAGTAAATCAACCCCATAATGTATCTAAGATGGAGTCCAGCTACATGGGGGGAGGTGAGGCTTACTTTTTGGAAGAGGAATAGTGAAGAGTGCCCGGGAGCAATCACTTAAAGACTCCAACCTTCACTACCCAAAATGAACCTAAAGCCCTCGTTCACACCTGAACGTTTTGTAGCGCGTTCTACGCTCGACGAACGCTCTACAAAACGCTCAAACATGAAAATCCCATTGTATTCAATGGTCTCGTTCCCACCTCGGCGTATTTCCGCCCGTCCCTAACGCGCTACAAAACGGCTCACGCCTGAAAAGGTACATGTACTACTTTGGGCCGTTTTTGTTGCGCGTTTCCATTGGGATACAGCCAAGTAGCCCTCGGAAACGCGCGTTTGTCGCGCGATTTTTTTACCGCAAATCGCGGTAAAAAAAACACGCGACAGACGCGCATATGCAATACGCCTAGGTGTGAACCAGGGCTTAAGGTTGAAGTTGAGCTTTTAAAGACAACTTCACCATAATAACCATTACCCCCTGCACCCCTGAGGGCAGCCCACCAGGTAAAATATGTATTTACCTCCCTCTACCTGCAATATTTGCTGTGTGACCCGACTCCATTTAATACTGTTGGTAAGTCATATTCATGATGGCCCCAAGCCATGCAGTGGGGTACGGTATCAATGAATGGAACTGCGCCGTGTATGTTCAGCAGGAAGAGGACCCATCTGGGACATGGATCAATTTCTTACAACTACAAGGTGCAGACCCGATGGACCCATTGGTCTTTTTCTTCTTTGCTATTGTTTTGTCAATCTTCTTTGCTTCTCGGTTCCTCTGTAACTAATGACACTGAAGTTCTAATTGACAAAAGAAGGGAAGGTTTTAAAGGATACCCAGGGGGAGGAAGATGCAGATTGTTACTTTGTCTCCACTCCATAAAAAGTATTGGAGTTTTTGGGAGGCCAACCTTGACTGACACATGGCCTTTTTCCTCCTACCCTTGCCTCATTCTATAGCCACTCATGGGCCTACATAATTACAGAACAGAGGGCACTGATAGAAGCAAGGACTTCCTTCAAAGAAGAAAACACTTCACACCTAGGCCGTCCCCATTATACCAACACGAACACTCTTTTTTTATTGGAATTCTTTCATAAGCATCTCCGAGGAAACCAATTTCTTGTTCGGCTTGGCTGCAGTGGACGGAGGTGTGTTAAAGACACGGGCACCTGGGGAAATATTCCAATGTGACTTCATCGCCTTCTTGTCAAGTGTCCTGTATATACGCTTTGTGCTGCTCAAAACAATCTTCGCCCTCGCGCTTATTGTTTCCGTTCAGCTAATACGTAAATCCGCCGTCTCATTTTGACCTTTTTCTTCTTCTAAACAATGGCGTGTAACACGGTGACTTAAGCCCGCCAATAATTTCCTACTTCCGTATTTTTTTATGGAAGGCCAGAAAAGACCTCTAATCTCTCTTTCTCATTCAGGACCTCTCTAAACATATAAAACGAGAATGTGTTTTTCGTTAAGCGCTTCTAACGTGCGGCTGAATTTATTTATTGTTTTTTTTTAACTGAAAAGGAAGAATTGTGTCAGGGAATAAGAAAAATACTTAATCATACCACTTATTTTGCCAAACATTCAAAAATTGCAAAGCCTAATCTCCCCCCCGTGCACCGGCGGGGAAATCTAAGGAGCTTAGTGTTGGGTTTGGCGTATGGCTTTCAGGCTGGTTACGCGGGCTTTGTTTCACGGCCCCCGTTGTCCCTCGGAAATTTTGCATATAAAAGTAAAAAGAAATGAAAAAAAAAAACTTTTAAAAAGTGCCCAAACCGTTGCAGGGATTCTGGGTAGCTGGCCAGCTTGGAGGGTGCTGGGATTTAAAATTGAAATCTTGATTTAATGAGAGAGGGGAGGAAGGGCATATCATATTAAACAGTAATCCTTTCTCAAGTGATGCCCTAGAAACATTTGCCAACGTCGACATAAAAATAACCATTTAGAAGAGATGACTCCCATCCAGAAAAATACAAAATATAAGGTTTCAGCTAAGTAGTCGGTGCCATGCCGTGATTATTTCGCAAGGCCCAACATCTCTGAATGTATGTTTTGGCAGTCGGCGGAAGGTCTGAGATTCAGTGTCAGTTAGGATGAAATCCCCCCCGTAAGCCCAAAAAATTACTGTTCCTGCGCCCGGAGCCAAACCATCGTGTAGCTGCGTATAGCAGGAACAATAAACGTGTAATCTTTGATATGGCCTGCTCAGGACCTCCCCCGAGTCTCCATCTCATGCGGAGGAATAGAGAGCTAATAGTTTTTTAAGGGCCGTTGCGGGCTTTCCAGATTTTTGGTGAAACAAGTCATAGGATGAAGGCAGCTTTATAGGGATGGCTTACACCTCAGGCCCTCTGCTATGGTTTTGGTTAGAACCAAACAAAAGACCAGATCTATTTTTTTTTCTTCTGGGCATTAAATTGGACCTCAAAGTCAAAACTTCTGGCTCGGGGAAGGGTCATCAATCCTTGCAGAGTGCCGGTGACGACGTGGACATCATTGCAACCATGTGTGAATATGAGGGGAAGTCCAATATTTTGGGTTGCCATCTGAAGAGGTTTGGAGGAGGAATCTTCCAAAGAAGACACCTGCTGAAGGGAGAACCAAGAGAAGATTTCCCTCTCACTTGCTGTTGTGTCTACAGGACGGGAGGTGAAATCTCCGATATGTTAGCAGCTCTGTTTTCACTAAAAAACCACTACGGTTGGATTCCCACCTATGAGTGTACTTTACCACTAGGGATGAGCTCAGGTTCGGGCCGATCTGAGTCCTGAACAAGGCACTTCCATCCAATCAGCTGCAGGTTAGGCATTCCCCGCCCAGCAGCTGCCTGTAGATAAAGGGGTTGGGATGCTTGGGTTGACCTCATCTACCTTATATGGCCACATATTAGGTTAATGTAGATTGCTAAATATAGGCATGTAACCATATAAGGTCATTGATGTCACTGGATCCTGCCCCTTTGGATACAAACACCTGTGGGTGGGAAATTAAATCGCCTGCTGCTGATTGGGCGGGATGGAAGGAGCCTCCTTCCAAGATTCTATTTTGTATCTATCTATCTATCTATCTATCTATCTATCTATCTATCTATCTATCTATCTATTATCTATCTATCTATCTATCTATCTATCTATCTATCTATCTATCTATCT
>NW_017306926.1:813090-813942 GCF_000935625.1 Nanorana parkeri | reverse complement strand
CTTCTCCCACCCTTTCTCTCTCCCTCCCCCGCCCTCTCTCTCCCTGCCCTCTCTCTCTTTCTCTCTCCCCCGCCTTCTCTCTCCCTGCCCTCTCTCTCCCCGCCCTCTCTCTCTCTCCGCACCCTCTCTCTCTCCCCGCCCTCTCTTTCTCTCTCCCCTGCCCTCTCTCTCCGCACCCTCTCTCTCTCCGCATGGGTGCCTCGGTCAATACACCATGAAAAGCACCCGGGATCCGGCCATTTATTACAGTGTGTGGACCTCTGTGTCAGTGTGAAGGAGCCCCTCATATAATCCTACTGTGTTTGTGTACTTCGCTGTGGTCTATCTGTGCGGCTGTACCTTCTGGTGCATTGTCATGCATTTACATGCGTTGCTATTCCTAACGCTAAGGGGTCTATTTATAAACAATTTGCTGAGCCATTTGTCTTCTGAAACTCCAAGTGCGTTCTGTGTGAATAGAGGCAAAAACGAATGTTCTTAGTATATTTTCTTTCCAGGTCAAATGTAATATCAGGAAAATACCTCAATATATCTATCTATCTATCTATCTATCTATCTATCTATCTATCTATCTCTCTCTCTCTCTCTCTCTCTCTCTCTCTCTCTCTCTCTCTCTCTCTCTCTCTCTATCTATCTATCATCACTTGTGATGAGAGAGCATGGAGCCGGCTTCCCGGCTAATCAGGAAGCCCGGCAGCGTGTAATGACGCGCTGCCCGGCATCCTGATTGGGCGAGGATCTGGCCAATCAGGAAGCCGGGCACCGTGTAATGACGCAGCGCCCGGCATCCTGATTGGGCGAGGATCTGGCCAATCAGGAAGCCGGGCACCGTGTAATGACGCAGCGCCCGGC
>NW_017306926.1:808454-811485 GCF_000935625.1 Nanorana parkeri | reverse complement strand
CCCTCTCTCTCTTTCTCTCTCCCCCGCCTTCTCTCTCCCTGCCCTCTCTCTCCCCGCCCTCTCTCTCTCTCCGCACCCTCTCTCTCTCCCCGCCCTCTCTTTCTCTCTCCCCTGCCCTCTCTCTCCGCACCCTCTCTCTCTCCGCATGGGTGCCTCGGTCAATACACCATGAAAAGCACCCGGGATCCGGCCATTTATTACAGTGTGTGGACCTCTGTGTCAGTGTGAAGGAGCCCCTCATATAATCCTACTGTGTTTGTGTACTTCGCTGTGGTCTATCTGTGCGGCTGTACCTTCTGGTGCATTGTCATGCATTTACATGCGTTGCTATTCCTAACGCTAAGGGGTCTATTTATAAACAATTTGCTGAGCCATTTGTCTTCTGAAACTCCAAGTGCGTTCTGTGTGAATAGAGGCAAAAACGAATGTTCTTAGTATATTTTCTTTCCAGGTCAAATGTAATATCAGGAAAATACCTCAATATATCTATCTATCTATCTATCTATCTATCTATCTATCTATCTATCTCTCTCTCTCTCTCTCTCTCTCTCTCTCTCTCTCTCTCTCTCTCTCTCTCTCTCTATCTATCTATCATCACTTGTGATGAGAGAGCATGGAGCCGGCTTCCCGGCTAATCAGGAAGCCCGGCAGCGTGTAATGACGCGCTGCCCGGCATCCTGATTGGGCGAGGATCTGGCCAATCAGGAAGCCGGGCACCGTGTAATGACGCAGCGCCCGGCATCCTGATTGGGCGAGGATCTGGCCAATCAGGAAGCCGGGCACCGTGTTTCTCTCTCTCTCTCTCCCTCTCTCTCTCTCTCTCTCTATCTATCTATCATCACTTGTGATGAGAGAGCATGGAGCCGGCTTCCCGGCTAATCAGGAAGCCCGGCAGCGTGTAATGACGCGCTGCCCGGCATCCTGATTGGGCGAGGATCTGGCCAATCAGGAAGCCGGGCACCGTGTAATGACGCAGCGCCCGGCATCCTGATTGGGCGAGGATCTGGCCAATCAGGAAGCCGGGCACCGTGTAATGACGCAGCGCCCGGCTTTCTGATTGGCCAGGAAGCCGGCTTCATGCTCCCTAGTCACCTCATGACGAGGGAGCATGGGGGCGGCTTCCTCGCTAACCGGGAAGCCAGGTGGCGAGTCTTTACACGCTGCCCGGCTTCCCGGCTAATCAGTAGGCCAGTTGGCGAGTCATTACACGCCGCCTGGCTTCCTAAATGAGACTTCCGGCACTCGGTATTCGGTATCGGCGAGTACCGGAAAAAAAATATCGGTACCGAAATACGGGTATCGGTGCATCCCTAGTAGTAACGTTTCGAAACGCATCCGGTTCCTTCGTCAGGCAAAACAAGGTCAGAAAACGCTCAGCCCTCCGCCACCTTTTGCGCTTTTTCTTGTTACTGACCCGTCCGCCAAGGCGCCCGAAAAAACCTCGCGGCGTCTGCTGGAAAAGTTGCCACTTGTTGGGCTTCTGAATGAGAAAGGGAAACGTTCCTGTTGCTACTTTGGAACGTGTTGCATTAATGAAAAGCAATTAGTATTTTCCCGTGTTAATTAGCACGTGTGTGGCGCGGCACGTGAACGAACGCCGCGCTCATCACCTTGACTTAATTATAATGATCGGAGCGATTAGAGAATTAAACCCGGCCCCGGTACCAGCCTCTCCCGGCTGCCGGCTTCCACTTTCCATGAAACGTTTTTTTGTTTTTTTCTCTCTCTCCTTTCGCTTTAGATTCTCCCTCCGGCGGAGATATAATTAAGTTTAAGAAAACACAAGGGGTGATTATATCTTCCTGATCTATTTAATCAAAATCTCAGTGTCGTTACCCACTGGAAAACCGCTCTGCGCAATATGAATATGATAGCGATACCAGCGAGTCTCAATGAGCTACACCGACTCCCGGCTATGTGATGGAAACAGAGCGGCGTTACCAAATGTTCTGACATTAAAGGGAACCTGTCATGACAGCAGAGAAGGGAATCATGGGCTAAGTGCACCTGTACATGTCACCTCCCAATCAAAATTTAACATTTATGCACCCAGGGAGCTTATAATTCTGGGCCCGCATTATGCAAACAGCAGCTTTGTTTCTAGCTGGGGCCCATGTATGCGAAATGCTCTGCCAGCCTGCATTTGTTTCTCTCTTTGGGGTCTATTTATAAACAATTTGCTCGTTCTGTGTCAATAATGGCAACAAAAAGTGATATTAATATATTTTCATTTCAGGCCGAATGTATGTACTGTAATACTGCATAATGGACACTAGATGGTGCCAAGGAGCAAAGCGCCACCTAGTGGCCATAATACCGTATTACATCACAATACATACAGGGTCTCATTACAGTAATGCAGGCTGTTGGGAGGGGCCGGCAGGGTGCTGTACATAGCTTCCTGAAAACAATACAGCACCCTGCCTAAGTACTCAGTGGGCTGGCTCTTGGGAGGAGTTATGCAAATATCAAAATGCCTTGATGAGTGGGAATCAGTCTGAAGGAGTGGGAGATCCTAGGCAGGATGAATTTGCATGTAGATCACCCTACACCCCACATGTGATAATGAGCCTCCATGAGTGAAAGAAAGAAATTCCAAATAAAAGGGCCGGGGCCGGGGACAGTCAGGCTGGAAAAGAAAGCGCTAGATGATGCTGGATGTTCTCGTGGTCAGATATAAGACTGCAGGGAAGGACGGAGGTCAGAGAGAAGACTGAAGGGGAGGAAGGAGGTCAGATAGAAGACTGAAGGTGAGGACGGAGGTCGGATAGAAGACTGGAGGGAAGGAAGGAGGTCAGATAAAAGACTGGAGGGAAGGAAGGAGGTCAGATATAAGACTGGAGGGAAGGACGGATGTCAGACAGAAGACTGAAGAGAAGGATGGAGGTCAGATATAAGACTGAAGGGAAGGACGGAGGTCAGATAGAAGACTGAAGGGAAGGACGGAGGTCAGATAGAAGACTGAAGGAAAGGACGGAGGTCAGATAGAAGACTGAAGGGAAGGACGGAGGTCAGATAGAAGACTGAAGGG
>NW_017306926.1:806722-808428 GCF_000935625.1 Nanorana parkeri | reverse complement strand
GGGGCTGAGCTGACATTACACTGTCACATGTGGAATGTAGAAAGGCCACATTAGAGTGTCACATGCTTATAATAACGTGTCACATTTAATTAAAGTCCCGCACGGGGCCGCAGTCTTGTTCATTAGACAGACCGGAGAATAATGGACAGGTGCGCAGCTCGTGACGGCGGCAGCAGACCGCGCGTGTGAAATGTCACGTCTTCCGTCTTTGTACGTTAAAGAGAAGAAGATCACGGAGCACAACTCCCATCTATAACATGTCATAAGAGGACCGAGGAACATAACTCCCATCTTCTATACCACTTCATAGGCGGATCGAGGAACATAACTCCCATCTATACCACTTCATAGGAGGAATGAGGAACATAACTCCCATCTATCCTGCTTTGTAGGAGGATCACGGAGCATAACTCCCATCTATACCATTTCATAGGAGGATCGAAGAACATAACTCCCATCTATCCTTCTTCATAGGAGGATTGTGGAACATAACTCCCATCTATCCTGCTTTGTAGGAGGATCACGGAGCATAACTCCCATCTATACCACTTCATAGGAGAATCAGGGAACATAACTCCCATCTATCCTTCTTCATAGGAGACTCACGGAGCATAACTCCCATCTATAACATGTCATAAAAGGACAGAGGACCATAACTCCCATCTATCCTGTTTTGTAGGAGGATCACGGAGCATAACTCCCATCTATACCACTTCATAGGAGGATCGAGGAACATAACTCCCATCTATCCTTCTTCATAGGAGTCTCACGGAGCATAACTCTCATCTCTAACATGTCATAAGAGGACAGAGAAACATAACTCCCATCTATACCACTTTGTAGGAGGATCACGGAGTATAACTCCCATCTATACCGCTTGATGGGAGTTATCATTGTGCAATGAACTCTTAAACTGCTGGAGGGGTTGCAGATGGAGAGACAATTCCAGCCTGAGTCTTCTTTCAATTCAGTAAACGGAACGAGGAACGCTCAATCAGTATATCACAGGGAAGGTGCGCAGTGGGAGGGGCTAATAACCCGATACAGACAGAGAACCTCCCCTTTATTCAGCCCCATCATCTGGTAGAAAATACCCAATAAAACCCAAAATCTCATGTTCTAGTCCACAAAAATATGGCAAATCCTCAAACCGGCCCCAAAATGTGTTCACACATTGTGGGGTTGGTGGGGTGCCGGAGAAGACAAAATATAACCAGGTTAAACTTCCCCTTATGTACTCAGAGGGCGGAGCCTCCCAATCTCAGGCAAATTTCTGGCTCACGTACAATGATGGGAAGCTGATATGAAGACAAATATCAGGTGGTCATAGTAGCAGAATGTAACAAAAAAAGGTGTGATTCCGGAGTGAACGCGGAGCGGAATGATTTTGTTTCCGGATTTGATCGGATTTTGTCTTTAATGGATTTCTTTTGTGTGTGGTGCGTTTTGGTCGTGGAATATATTCAGCGAGGAGCGTTGCTATGGCAATGTTCCAGCCGTCACTTCCCTCAGATCTTTCATGTTTTCGGTGATCTGTATTCTAAATATATAAGCTGTTTAGCGCAACGCATATTAAAAGTGGCGACTGGAATCAGAGACTCGAACGGACCCGATATCTCCTCTGACGTCCTCGGATATGAAACCTTCCTTTGCGGCCTCCGAAACCTTCCTCTGGCCTGTTACCCCCCCCCCCCAAAAAAAACCAG
>NW_017306926.1:773577-806347 GCF_000935625.1 Nanorana parkeri | reverse complement strand
CGCCCCAACCTTCCGCTGGCCCGTTTCCCCCCCCCCCCAAAAAAAAGTGGCATTCAATTTCCTTTTTTTTCTGTGTATAATAAACCTTTTTTTCCAATAAAACCTGTTTTCCTCCTTTATTACATCTCTGCTGCTGATCTCCTGCATCCTATTTGCAGCAACTTCCTGTCTACATGCACCCCAGTGTTGGCTGCATGGCATCTCTCAGAGCGGGTTTACTAATTGTGACAACAGAGGACCATGTCTGTGTAATGTGTGAAGAGTCATCTTCTATTCTACCCATGAGTACCCCGGTGTACCATATAGAAGAGTCACCTTCCCATCCATCTTTGAGTACCCCGGTGTACCATATAGAAGAGTCATCTTCTCTTCCATCTTTGAGTACCCCGGTGTACCATATAGAAGAGTCACCTTCTCTTCCATCTTTGAGTCCCTAGCTGTACTGGTATAGAAGAGTCATCTTCCCTTCCATCGTTGAGTCCCTAGCTGTACTGGTATAGAAGAGTCATCTTCCCTTCCATCCATGAGTACCCCAGTGTACCATATAGAAGAGTCATCTTTCCTTCCATCGTTGAGTACCCTGGTGTACCATATAGAAGAGTCATCTTTCCTTCCATCGTTGAGTACCCTGGTGTACCATATAGAAGAGTCATCTTTCCTTCCATCTTTGAGTCCCCCGGTGTACCATATAGAAGAGTCATCTTTCCTTCCATCTTTGAGTCCCCCGCTGTACTCGTATAGAAGAGTCATCCTTGTATCATCTTCTCTTCCATCTTGTAAATGCCAAAACAAAACTCCTGAAATCTTTTCCCATTGATATCTGACATTTCTTGTTGTAAAGGTTGACATTGCTCTGGATTGATTATCTTCTGCGCCTGTCCGTATGATCCGGGCTCACAATTGTCATCGATGAATTATAAGTGGCGAGCGTTCCGTTCCATAAGACGTTGAGTGGTTTCTGCGGAATGCAGTGTAACGCGGAGCTCCTGGTTATCTGAATTATATGTTACATTCTGCCGCCTGGACATTCTCACACCCGATTCCGCCTACAATGTCAGAATTTCTGCCGCGATTTCACACAAATTGTCATTTCCTTTTTATTACGGTCACAGAAGAGTGCAGCGTTTCCATGGATGGTCCGGTGTGAAGGACACGACACCGTTCTTGTTTATTTCATTTCATCGGTTTCATTTCATTCCCTCGCCCTTGTGCGCGAATCAAAGGATCCTTGAAGTGCAATTCCGGACTGTTCGAGGAAACCCGTCATTAGGGGGGATGAGATGAGTGATTTCTGACTTGGCCTTTAGCAGAGGGCTGAAGTGAACTAAGAAAATCGATCACATGACTTTGTTTTCCACCATGTAAGCACTGACATGATAATTAATGGCTTAGCTGGTAAACAAAGTCAACCCTAACACTAATGATAACTCTACCCCAACACTTACACTAATGATAACTCTACCCCCAACACTTACCCTAATGATAACTCTACCCCCAACACTTACCCTAATGATAACTCTACCCCCAAAACTTACCCTAATGATAACTCTACCACAACCCTAATACAAATGATAACTCTACCCCCAACACTTACCCCTTATGATAACTCTACCCCCAAAACTTACCCTAATGATAACTCTACCCCAACCCAGCACAAATGATAACTCTACACCCAACACTTACCCTAATGATAACTCTACCCCAACACTAACCCTAATGATAACTCTACCCCCAACACTTACCCTAATGATAACTCTACCCCAACACTTACACTAATGATAACTCTACCCCCAACACTTACCCTAATGATAACTCTACCCCCAAAACTTACCCTAATGATAACTCTACCCCAACCCTAATACAAATGATAACTCTACCCCCAACACTTACCCCTTATGATAACTCTACCCCCAAAACTTACCCTAATGATAACTCTACCCCCAACACTTACCCTAATGATAACTCTACCCCCAACACTTATCCTAATGATATCTCTACCCCCAATGCTTACCCTAATGATAACTCTACCCCCAACACTAACCCTAATGATAACTCTACCCCCAACACTTATCCTAATGATATCTCTACCCCCAATGCTTACCCTAATGATAACTCTACCCCCAACACTTATCCTAATGATATCTCTACCCCCAATGCTTACCCTAATGATAACTCTACCCCCAACACTTATCCTAATGATATCTCTACCCCCAATGCTTACCCTAATGATAACTCTACCCCCAACACTTATCCTAATGATATCTCTACCCCCAATGCTTACCCTAATGATAACTCTACCCCCAACACTTATCCTAATGATATCTCTACCCCCAATGCTTACCCTAATGATAACTCTACCCCCAACACTTATCCTAATGATATCTCTACCCCCAATGCTTACCCTAATGATAACTCTACCCCCAACACTTATCCTAATGATATCTCTACCCCCAATGCTTACCCTAATGATAACTCTACCCCCAACACTTATCCTAATGATATCTCTACCCCCAATGCTTACCCTAATGATAACTCTACCCCCAACACTTATCCTAATGATATCTCTACCCCCAATGCTTACCCTAATGATAACTCTACCCCCAACACTTATCCTAATGATATCTCTACCCCCAATGCTTACCCTAATGATAACTCTACCCCCAACACTTATCCTAATGATATCTCTACCCCCAATGCTTACCCTAATGATAACTCTACCCCCAACACTTATCCTAATGATATCTCTACCCCCAATGCTTACCCTAATGATAACTCTACCCCCAACACTTATCCTAATGATATCTCTACCCCCAATGCTTACCCTAATGATAACTCTACCCCCAACACTTATCCTAATGATATCTCTACCCCCAATGCTTACCCTAATGATAACTCTACCCCCAACACTTATCCTAATGATATCTCTACCCCCAATGCTTACCCTAATGATAACTCTACCCCCAACACTTATCCTAATGATATCTCTACCCCCAATGCTTACCCTAATGATAACTCTACCCCCAACACTTATCCTAATGATATCTCTACCCCCAATGCTTACCCTAATGATAACTCTACCCCCAACACTTATCCTAATGATATCTCTACCCCCAATGCTTACCCTAATGATAACTCTACCCCCAACACTTATCCTAATGATATCTCTACCCCCAATGCTTACCCTAATGATAACTCTACCCCCAACACTTATCCTAATGATATCTCTACCCCCAATGCTTACCCTAATGATAACTCTACCCCCAACACTTATCCTAATGATATCTCTACCCCCAATGCTTACCCTAATGATAACTCTACCCCCAACACTTATCCTAATGATATCTCTACCCCCAATGCTTACCCTAATGATAACTCTACCCCCAACACTTATCCTAATGATATCTCTACCCCCAATGCTTACCCTAATGATAACTCTACCCCCAACACTTATCCTAATGATATCTCTACCCCCAATGCTTACCCTAATGATAACTCTACCCCCAACACTTATCCTAATGATATCTCTACCCCCAATGCTTACCCTAATGATAACTCTACCCCCAACACTTATCCTAATGATATCTCTACCCCCAATGCTTACCCTAATGATAACTCTACCCCCAACACTTATCCTAATGATATCTCTACCCCCAATGCTTACCCTAATGATAACTCTACCCCCAACACTTATCCTAATGATATCTCTACCCCCAATGCTTACCCTAATGATAACTCTACCCCCAACACTTATCCTAATGATATCTCTACCCCCAATGCTTACCCTAATGATAACTCTACCCCCAACACTTATCCTAATGATATCTCTACCCCCAATGCTTACCCTAATGATAACTCTACCCCCAACACTTATCCTAATGATATCTCTACCCCCAATGCTTACCCTAATGATAACTCTACCCCCAACACTTATCCTAATGATATCTCTACCCCCAATGCTTACCCTAATGATAACTCTACCCCCAACACTTATCCTAATGATATCTCTACCCCCAATGCTTACCCTAATGATAACTCTACCCCCAACACTTATCCTAATGATATCTCTACCCCCAATGCTTACCCTAATGATAACTCTACCCCCAACACTTATCCTAATGATATCTCTACCCCCAATGCTTACCCTAATGATAACTCTACCCCCAACACTTATCCTAATGATATCTCTACCCCCAATGCTTACCCTAATGATAACTCTACCCCCAACACTTATCCTAATGATATCTCTACCCCCAATGCTTACCCTAATGATAACTCTACCCCCAACACTTATCCTAATGATATCTCTACCCCCAATGCTTACCCTAATGATAACTCTACCCCCAACACTTATCCTAATGATATCTCTACCCCCAATGCTTACCCTAATGATAACTCTACCCCCAACACTTATCCTAATGATATCTCTACCCCCAATGCTTACCCTAATGATAACTCTACCCCCAACACTTATCCTAATGATATCTCTACCCCCAATGCTTACCCTAATGATAACTCTACCCCCAACACTTATCCTAATGATATCTCTACCCCCAATGCTTACCCTAATGATAACTCTACCCCCAACACTTATCCTAATGATATCTCTACCCCCAATGCTTACCCTAATGATAACTCTACCCCCAACACTTATCCTAATGATATCTCTACCCCCAATGCTTACCCTAATGATAACTCTACCCCCAACACTTATCCTAATGATATCTCTACCCCCAATGCTTACCCTAATGATAACTCTACCCCCAACACTTATCCTAATGATATCTCTACCCCCAATGCTTACCCTAATGATAACTCTACCCCCAACACTTATCCTAATGATATCTCTACCCCCAATGCTTACCCTAATGATAACTCTACCCCCAACACTTATCCTAATGATATCTCTACCCCCAATGCTTACCCTAATGATAACTCTACCCCCAACACTTATCCTAATGATATCTCTACCCCCAATGCTTACCCTAATGATAACTCTACCCCCAACACTTATCCTAATGATATCTCTACCCCCAATGCTTACCCTAATGATAACTCTACCCCCAACACTTATCCTAATGATATCTCTACCCCCAATGCTTACCCTAATGATAACTCTACCCCCAACACTTATCCTAATGATATCTCTACCCCCAATGCTTACCCTAATGATAACTCTACCCCCAACACTTATCCTAATGATATCTCTACCCCCAATGCTTACCCTAATGATAACTCTACCCCCAACACTTATCCTAATGATATCTCTACCCCCAATGCTTACCCTAATGATAACTCTACCCCCAACACTTATCCTAATGATATCTCTACCCCCAATGCTTACCCTAATGATAACTCTACCCCCAACACTTATCCTAATGATATCTCTACCCCCAATGCTTACCCTAATGATAACTCTACCCCCAACACTTATCCTAATGATATCTCTACCCCCAATGCTTACCCTAATGATAACTCTACCCCCAACACTTATCCTAATGATATCTCTACCCCCAATGCTTACCCTAATGATAACTCTACCCCCAACACTTATCCTAATGATATCTCTACCCCCAATGCTTACCCTAATGATAACTCTACCCCCAACACTTATCCTAATGATATCTCTACCCCCAATGCTTACCCTAATGATAACTCTACCCCCAACACTTATCCTAATGATATCTCTACCCCCAATGCTTACCCTAATGATAACTCTACCCCCAACACTTATCCTAATGATATCTCTACCCCCAATGCTTACCCTAATGATAACTCTACCCCCAACACTTATCCTAATGATATCTCTACCCCCAATGCTTACCCTAATGATAACTCTACCCCCAACACTTATCCTAATGATATCTCTACCCCCAATGCTTACCCTAATGATAACTCTACCCCCAACACTTATCCTAATGATATCTCTACCCCCAATGCTTACCCTAATGATAACTCTACCCCCAACACTTATCCTAATGATATCTCTACCCCCAATGCTTACCCTAATGATAACTCTACCCCCAACACTTATCCTAATGATATCTCTACCCCCAATGCTTACCCTAATGATAACTCTACCCCCAACGCTTACCCTAATGCTAAGCCTTAAAACTGACTCTATCCTTAGTGATAACCCTTATGCTGGCCCTAATGTTAACCCTAACACTAACTTTAATGATCACCTTAACCCTATTGCAAACCATAACACACTATTGTAAACCCATGCACTAACCCTAATGATAACTCTTCCCCCAACACTTACCCTAATGTTAAACCACCTGACTTGACCTCTGCCTGGACCTAGTGTTGCTACCTGTCCGGGATTCACCTGGACAGTCCGGGTTTTGAATGCTGTGTCTGGGTTCACGGCAGCTGAAACCCGGACACAAGATGTCAGGCAAAAGGGGGCAACCAAAAGTAAGATAGGGGCTACTGGACCTTCACTCAAATTAGGCTTTACTGTTATATTTACACATGAATTGGTGGCACTATTTACATATGAATAAGCCGTGACTCATTCATATGTAAATATTGTGGTTCATTGATTTGCAAATTCTGTCAGTGTATATACCTCTGTTACATTGCTGGTCAGTGTATATACCTCAGTTACATTGCTGGTCAGTGTATATACCTCTGTTACATTGCTGGCCAGTGTATATACCTCTGTTACATTGCTGGTCAGTGTAAGGCTTCCTTACTTATTTTCTGCTTGCTCTATCTCCTGGATGTCTCCTGTATATTCTCCCCAAAAAATTAAGCGCAGCGCTAGAGTGTTCTGTTTTTGCTTGAAGAAAAGGTGGCAACCTTACCTGGATCTAACTTGACTAGTCTCTTGTCTGCCACTTGCCATGACCTCTGCCTGGACCTGAATACTCTCTAGTCTGCCACCTGCCATGGCCTCTGCCTGGACCTGACTACTCTCTTGTCTGCCACCTGCCATGGCCTCTGCCTGGACCTGAATACTCTCTTGTCTGCCACCTGCCATGACCTCTGCCTGGACCTGACTACTCTCTTGCCAGCCACCTGTCATGACCTCTGCCTGGACCTGACCTGACTACTCCCTTGCCAGCCACCTGTCATGACCTCTGCCTGGACCTGACTACTCTCTTGTGTGCCACCTGTTATGACCTCTGACTGGACCTGACCTGACTTCTCTTTTGCCTTCCACCTGCCATGACCTCTGCCTGAACCTGACCTGACTACTCTCTTGCCTGTCACTTGCCTTGACCTCTGCCTGGACTACTCTCTTGCTTACTGACCCTACACTGATTCTGATTCCAGCCAACCCATTGGTGGGGCGATCCTGAGGGTCACAACCTTGTGATATCTGTTACGTACCTTCTGGGAGACCGGATGTGAGAGGAGGATTCCCTTGCACCTTGTGTCCTGGGAGACTCTGATGATGGAAACAGAGCCCAGCGGGACAACAAGTGGCAAGAGTGCCAGTGGTGTTGAGCACCGTGCAAGCCGTAATCCAATGAGATGAGCCGAGGTCAGGTTCCAAGTGGGCAATTCCAGTACAAAAGGGGTCAAATAACAGTTCCGTGGTCAAGGCAGGCAGAATTCAAGGTTTGTTGAGGAAGTCCGGGGTCACAATGATCAAGCAAGATATCACAAAAACTGGAACAAGAATTAGCTGCCGATAAACCAGCAACATGGTGGTACTGCTGCTGGGTTTATATAGGGCCAGGGATGTAATTTCCTGTGCGCCACTATGGCGCATTTTCGTGCTGGTAAACTACTGCTTCTGCGCATGCGCGGGATGGCGCGTTCCCGAGCAGTGCGGGAACGTGCAGGTTGCACATGCGCAGATGGCGGGGATCCGTTACAATATCCAATGTTGTAAATTGCAGTTTTATTGATTAAGCTGATTCTCTTTGGTTATGCTCCTCACACACACCAGGAAACCCCCAAGGTGGGTCATCCTGGGGGAAGTAATGGAGCCAAACCAAAGATCAAAGAGACCGGAAAAGCTTTTAATTAAATCATTGGTTGAGAAAAAAAGAGCCAATGTTTTTTTAGGGGTGCAGACACTTTATCAGGGCCTTCATGGTACATATCCTTAAGATTGGCTGGACTCAATAGGAAATTGATGACGGAATCAGGTATCGGGTAGACTTGTGCGCCGTCACAAAATTCGTTCCGTTTCGTTTCGGAATATCCGTTATTTTGTATTTTGTAATTCGTATCCGAAACTCAATTCGGATTCGTACGAAATACGAATTTTCGTTAGTTTCGGCACATTTTCGTAACTTTACGAACATTCGTTATGATGAAGTTAAAAAGCAAAAATACCTTTGTTATTATTGGAGTCGATGTGGTAGTTGTTTTTTTATCCGAAATACGAATTCCGTTAACGGATTCCGGATCCGAATTTCGTATTTCGGATAAAAAAACTACCATCAACTCCAATATAAATGTACTTTGCTTTTTAACTTCACTATAACGAATGTTCGTAACGGAATGAAAATACGTCAATGGAATTTCGTATTTCCTGCCTGTGTATTGTAATGCAACTCTCAGCAGCAGCGGATCCGTATTTTCGGATTTAAAAAAAAATCTTGTGAAATGTTGTTCAACCTCATTTACAGGGGTAATATTAGTTCCCGTTTCAAAGAAATTCGGATCCGAAATTCGTTAACGGAATTTCGTATTTTGGAAATAATTCGGAAACTGCAATTCGGATTTCAGATGCTTCCGAATTTACGAATTTCAGGAAAATTCGTACGAATTTCGATTCGTAACTAAACGAATCGCACGTGTCTAGTATGGGGTAATATCACCAGCAGATTGTGCCATGAGGTGAGCGATAAACACCCATCCACACTCCAATCTAAAACAACAACAAATTTTGGCCGCAGAGACATTTTATTGGAGAGATTTCGGAGTGTGTAGGGGACAGATCTTGAAGAATGGTGTTAAAAATGGTGTTTCCGCTGAGTTCCAAATAGCGCTCTCTCCTCGCTCCTTAATTACGCCATGGTTATATGTGCGCTTCCATTGTCGCTGCCTGTAATGAAGAACCCAGGAGAGGTGTTAGAACTTAGAGTAGCAGCTAATAGTGCAGCTAACACACATAACTTCGCGGCATTAGCATTCCTGGGAGATTGAAGCCGCCAGTTAGTATTCCAAAGGACTCAGCTGTGTGATATGCTCGGCAATTTCAAGCAGATTTAGCATTCATCCCACTTTTGAATAATAGATGTTCCCCTGAATATCGGTTTGTAGAAAAGTGGACTTTAATAGTTTCTAAACTTGGTAAATTTTTGTGCCCGCTATCACCAGTGGCTGGAAAAAAAAAAAAATTCTGGCGTCTGGAGATTAGCGAACACATCAGAGGCGCTGGAAAGCCATTTAAAAGCGGATGATGACTGCGGCTCAGGTGCTTAACGGCCTCGGGGATGCAATGTACCTGCCGTAGCGCCGCCGTCCTAGGATTGTCAAATACTTGTCGGCTGGATTTTCTCGCCGCACCCTGCGACAATTACCGGGGAATCTGCAGGCGCCGGGGGAGGTAAATAAAAAAAAAAAGAGGCTTAAGATTTAAAATGCAGAAAATATTGGATCCATTTTTATTCATCCCGATAAATCGGAGCACGAGCCGGAGAAAAGCGCCGCGGGCAAGGAGGATTAAACCTCCTTTTTAATGCAGTTCACAAAGACTCCGCAGTGTATAATTTGTATTTTTGGTTGTCCATCTTCATTCTCTTAAAAATAAAGTTGTGAACATTGATAGAGCAGAAGGGAGGAAATCCTCTCCCATCGCGGAGGCAGGAATTTGCTCTTGTGGGCAGATAATAGCATTCTGACCATCCTTTAGGTCACTAGTAAATGAGTCGCCCACCCTCCAAAAAAAGGACCTTAGGGCCAGTTCACCTGTATGATGTAATACACAGGGCCGGTGCTAGACTATTTTGCGCCCTAGGCAAGATCAGCTACTTGCACCCCCCCTCTCCCGTGGCGCAAACCTCCATTCCCCCCCGACCCATTCTCCTGCGGGTTAGCTTCTGCAGGTGACAGGTGGATGTAATTTAATTTGAAATAGCCAATAGCAGACTGGCCATTGAAACCCCGCCCACTGAGCAGAGGAGCGAACCTGAGAGAGAAAGTTGTCTCTCATTTCCGTTCCTCTGCTCAGTGGGTAGGTGCAATAGCCTAATACAACAAACATTCAAGAAAACAAAATTGCTAAAAAAAGACATTTCCCTGCCGGGCTTTGTCTGTTTTCTTTTTATTAAAACATTATAGGGATCAATCACATGCTATCCTTGATAAGGGCCTGCTATGGATTTGGAGGTACCATAGCCAAAAAGAGAAAAAAAAAACAACAACTTGTGGGATCCTTCCAGAATCCATACCAAACCCTTATCCTTAATAGGGGGTTTGACTTTGGAAGGGGTCCCTTCCAAAAATTCATATCAGGCCCTTATATCTGATAAAGGTTCTGGTATGAATTTGGAGGGGGACCCCAGGCAACAAAAAACAGGTTGGATTTCACCAAAAAATCCATACAAGAGCATTGTCCTTGATAATGTAACGTCCGTACTGTCTGCGAGCCGTCTGCGTCCCAGCATGGAACGCAGCGGCCGCGTCACGTGGGGCGTTTCCCTCCCTGAAGGGGAGGTTCCAATGCGCTCCACGGTGGAACACGGAAGTGACAGCACGCTCCACAGCTCCACTTCCGCGTTCGAGGGGTATATAAGGTTCGCCTGAACGCTGTTAGAGCGTTCCACTATTGGGTTTGATGCCCCATCCACGCCAGGAGCCTCGACCTGACTACTCCCAGCTACTGCCTCTCCACTCCAAGAACGCCTGCTACTGTGGCCTCTCCAACTTCAGACTACCCTGCCATATCCAGCCTCTAAGCACAAGTATTGCTAATTGTGGGGAATTTTACCTAGTCTGCTGGTGTGTACTGCATAGACTTTGCTTGGAACTGTGATAGAACTTACTATCTGCTGACTCCTGGCCTATACCAGGACCTGTTTGAATATAGCACGGTGCAACTGTTATAACTACCTTGAGACTGTCTTCTGGTATTATCCAATATTTTCTACTTTTGATTCCATTGTACCCAAAAGGCTTATGAGGTGAATAAGCAATCCAAACCTATTTTGATCTTGATTTACCTTATACCTATAAAGGTTATGAGCTGAATAACCTCTTTTCATGTAATTAAATTTTGTGGCACATGATGCATGAATCCCTCACTCTCAGTTAAACTCGAGAGAGACGCCTGGGATTCCAGCCTGATTGCCATACCCAGAACTAATGAAAGCATAGGTCCGCAGCTGCGATCCACTTAGACCCTCAAAATCCAAAGGAGCATTACAGATAAAGTTCTGGTAAGACTTTAGAAGGGGACAGAGGAATACTAGCAGACTTGGTGTATCTGGACTTTGCTAAAGCATTTGCTACACGGCCCCACAAACATTTACTTCATAAACTAAGGTCTATTTTTTTTCCCTTGCAAGATTATTTTTTTTGCCAGTGGTTTGGAGCCTTATCTAGTTTCTTCCAGATTAGATCCGTCTTTTTTGAATTCAGGCTGATTAACGTTAGCTTCGGGTCACTTGCTGTTCCTGGTAAGGGTGGCACGTGCAGTAAGCTCACTTCCTGTTCCTGTAGTGCAAATTGCTCTCCATGCTGAATCAAGGGCCGAGATGGGCGGTCCGTTTAGGGACTGGTGATTGCACATGGTGAAGCAGCCCGTTATGAGCCGTTCTTGATGACATGGTTCTGCCGGAAGTTGTATTAAAGGCGGTGCACACTTTTTTGAATGTTTTATGGGTGACCCGGCATGGGCAAACGAATAGTCACACAGGTGGTTTGGGTTATAATTAGACGTGGATGTAGAAATAGATGTGTAGCTTCCTGCATAGCTTGTTTGTCACTTTGAGAAAAGGGGGCCTGTGAGATGTCAGCGGTTTTGTCCTTTTTGCTTTTTGACTTGTAGGAAACATTTGAGGTCTTAACTAGACATGTAAGCTGCGGAACAATTTGGTTCGGTTATTTCGGAATTTGGGATTCGGATCCGAAATTTAATTCGGTTCAGGTTTTCGGATTAGTACCAAATCCGAATCACGTTTCGGGTGAGTTCACGAATATTCGTTGCAAATACCACAGAAAACCCATATACAGATATTAATATTAAAGCCGAGGCTCCCAGACCCGAATGGCATTCAGAATCCGAATTTCCCAATTGCATTCAGTAGCTCCCGAATGCCATTCGGGTCTGGGAGCCATATACATATATTACTAAAGCTGAGGCTCCCAGACCCGCATGAAATTCGGATCCTGAATGCCATTCGGGTCTGGGAGCCTCAGCTTTAGTATTATATGTACATACCGTATATGGCTCCCATGTTGCCGTGACGACAATTCGCGTTCAGACCCATTCGGTTGCATTAAACCGAAAAACACATGTGTGTTGTGTTGTTTACTCTTCCGGTGTATACATCCCCCTAAACAAAAGCCGAGCTGAGCCGACAAACAACGTGACCTGCGTGCTGTCAATATCGGCGTCTGCGCCCGGCTAAGGATTGCCATCAATTTATAATTATCCAGACCCCCCCCCCCCTCCCTCCGCTGTTCTCATTGTGCTGGAGAAATTTAAAGCATTGGTAATCACTACTGACATAAACAGGGTGATAAAAAATAAGTCAATAATTTAACGGCCTAATAACACAAAGACCTCCAGCGCTACACAAATCTCGCCAAGTGCTGCGTGAAGTGACCGCACTGCCTTGTAAATTGACTGCTGTAAAAGGTTATTGTCCTTGTAGCCGGATTACTGCGCCTTGGGCGCCGCTATCGAGATTTTCAATTAGAAAAATGCAAGCTGGGTAGATCAATTCGAACGACACGTTTAATACCCCCCAAAAAAAACACTTTAGGGCTAATTCACGTGACATGTGTCGTCTTACATTCTGCAGTATTGTCTAGAGCAGGCCTACTTAAACTTTCTCCACTCGTGACCCCTTTTTGGCCGAGGAAATTTTTAAGGGACCTCCCCTGTGCGGGGTCTAAAGTGGGCTCTGCGGGGTCTCAGAAAGGCTGTACGGGGTCTATGGTTGGCTGTGTGGGGTCTCAGGGGGCCTGTGCAGTGTATATGGTGGGCTGTGCTGGCTCTCAGGAGAGCTGTGCGGGGTGTAAAGTGGGCTGTGCGGGGTCTCTGGAGGGCTGTACGGGGTCTATGGTTGGCTGTGTGGGGTCTCAGGGGGCCTGTGCAGTGCATATGGTTGGCTGTGTTGGGTGTATGGTGGGCTGTGCAGGGTCCCAAGTGGGCTGTGAAGTGTCCCTATCCCTGCACACATGTGCTGCTCCACTTACCTGCAGCCCGAAGTGCCATCAGTACCAGCGGGACACATTGCAACCCCCCAGCCTGCCTCCGGGGCATCCCACCATCAAATCACATGCAATGGCCAGCCCTGAGCCACCCACTGCTTCTCTGCCACCTCCTGTACAAAGCCGGTCAGTCCGCATCTCACTGGGACCCCTCCTCCACCAGGCAGCTCTCTAATTGGGCGGCCACTCGCGGGGGGCCTCACAACCTCCTAATTTACCTGATTAGGCATTCGCCGCTGCCTGATTTTGTGCGGCCCAGCCGGCCCGGCTTGCCTTGGCCCGTCAGGCAAGTGCTGGTATGCCCGATGGCTGGTCCGGCCCTGTTTGTCTCACTGGATTGTTGGTGCCCCCATGGAAAGTACTGCCCAAGGCGTATGCCTTGGGTAGATACACCCCTGATCAGAGCCCCCCTTTTTACATCAGAGTTCTCCCTTCCCATGATAGACTTCAGTGCTCCAATCACATCAAAGTCCTACTATTACAAAATTTCGAGGCACCCTCGTTGAGATAGGATGCTCTAGTGAAGCAGAATGCATGCAAATGAGAATATACATTGGCTTCATTAGAGCCCCCTCTCAGCAATAGACTTGTGCGCCGTCAAAAAATGTGTTCCGTTTCGTAATATCCGTTATTTCGTATTTCGTAATTCGTGTCTGAAACTCAATTCGGATTCGTACGAAATACGGATTTTCGTTAGTTTCGGCACATTTTCGTAACTGTACGAACATTCGTTATGATGAAGTTAAAAAGCAAAAATACCTTTGTTAATATTGGAGTCGATGTGGTAGTTGTTTTTGTATCCGAAATACGAATTCCATTAACGGATGCCGTATCCGAATTTCGTATTTAGGACTTTAAAAAAAAATACCATCAACTCCAATATAAATGTACTTTGCTTTTTAACTTCAACATAACGAATGTTCGTAACGGAACGAAAATACGTCAACGGAATTTCGTATTTCCTGCCTGTGTATTGTAATGCGACTCTCAGCAGCAGCGGATCCGTATTTCGGAATTAAAAAAAAATCTTGTCATGTTATTCAACCTCATTTACAGGGGTAATATTAGTTCCTGTTTCAAAGAAATTCGGATCCGAAATTCGTTAACGGAATTTCGTATTTCGGATATAAATTCGGAAACTGCAATTCAGATTTCGTATGCTTCCGAATCTACGAATTTCAGGAAAATTCGTACGAATTTAGATTCGTAACGAAACGAATCGCACATGTCTACTCAGCAATGTATTTTTTGGGGGTGCGATGGGAAGCTACGGGCACCTCATTAGATTTGGAGAAGGTTCAAGATGGGCAAACACTTTAGTTAAAGGAATAGGCTCCCCTAACTTATTCAGGCTTAGAAAAAAAACTAGACTTGCTTGGTTTGGAAAATAAATTAATTTAGGAGGTAACTGAAGAGAGTGAGTAATATTTTTTCGGGTGAATCAATAAACATATTTATGATCATACATGTGTCTACGGCCATATGGCTGCCGCTTGAATAAAAAAAAAAAAATACATTCGCTTTGCATCATATTGAAGTTCCTTACAAGATGTTAATGTTTTGAACCCCCTCCACTCCATATGGTTATGCCGGCCAATTAAAGCTGAACTCCAGGTGGATATAAAAGATACAAATTAATGCAACTTTGTAACCAAAGTTTCATGGGTAACCCTGTCGCTGCCGGCGCCGTATGCCTTATGGCACTGGCTGTAGCCCCACCCCCGCCTTGCTTCCCAGACTCTTGTGAGCCCCCCTATGTGATAGCAATTCAATATAAAAAAAAAAAAAGTTTAAAAAATGATGTTAAATAAAATAAAAATAATGAATTAAATTTTGTTAAATTATACAAAAATACCCCCCAAATTTTTTTTAACTGCACCATCCCTGCGACCATACTAACGCAAACATGCGTTAGGTGCGCCTATGTACGAAAATGATTATATCTTGTCCAGTTATTATTTTAAATAAAAGGTACATGTTCTTGCAAGACGCATAGACGCTTTTCAACATGATGCACTGACCCTGACATTCCTAAAGCATTCATGCTGAACTCGAGGCAAACAACAACAACAACTAAACACAGCTGATATCTATATACAGTATGTATATACAGGGCCGGATTTACTCTCTCTGCTGCCCCAAGGCCAGGTTTCTCAATGCGCCCCCCTCCCTGCCAACCCTTCCCCTCCCCAATGGAGAATGGCAAGCAAATGTCGAGGGCAGCAGGATTTCTTTTATTTTTTGTTCATTTTTTTAACTTTTTTATTTTTTTGTTTGTATGTTTTGTTTCGGGAGATAGGAATTCCACACCCCTGCTGCCCCTCTACTCCCTGCTGCCCCAAGGCCGGGCCTCGGTGGCCTTTTGGGAAATCCAGCCCTGTGTGTACGCGATGTAACAGCCTTTGAACGCGGGATGATTGTTGGCGCTCGGAGCCATGGAGCGAGTATCAGCAAAACAGCAGAATTCATTACATGTTCAAGAGCGGCTCGTTGTTAAAGTGTTTAAAGACCGGACTGTCAGCCGAAAATCTGGGTCTGAACGTGCGAATTGTGTCCGTCAGCGACTAGTCAATGTTAGGGCAGAACGGGGGAGGGGCAAGACTGGTACAAGACCACAGAAGGGCAACAGTGTCGTGTCAGATTCCTCACATCACCTTTCATCATCTTGTGGAGTCACCAGGCGGCCCAACGAAGTACTGATGGGGTGGTCATAATAATCTGGCCTCTCAGTGTATATATATTGTATATAGAGTACTGTTTACCCGCAAAAGGATTTGCATTATTGCCTATCCAGTCCTGAAATTTACAAAAGCCCTGCCACAAATCACAGCCCTTTTTTGTCAAGACTGGAGACCTGAGAAAGGTCTCTCTGTCACTCTGCTCTCTTCTCCTATCACTATGTTGCTTTTTAGAATCACAACTGATTAGCTTCTTGTTCTCCCCTCTCTTGGTTCGAGCACTGCTGTACAGCAGACTGCAAGAGGTTGATATCAGCTCATGTTGCAATGCTTACACTGCTTGTATTAAATCAAAGCTATTTTTAATGAGAATGAATGAATACAGATCTCTATTAATTAGTGGCTTTTATTTCTGCCCGGAGTTCAGCTTTAATCCAACGCTGCCGCTCTGCATTTTAAGGACTCGGCATATCTCGCATCGGGATATGATGATTCTGATCCTACGGTGACAGGCTGATTTATCTGCTCTGTGCCTGTCAGATCTCCGCCAGGAACTGGAAGGAAACAGATGTAAAAAGTCAGATGGAAGCTGTGGGCACATTAAATGTGATTCAGAGTGACAAGTAAATGGCAGGATCCGGGGCGGCCATAGCGGCAAAGCGTTTTCCGTAAAAAGCTCGTCGTTTGCAAAGGCAGAAGCCAGCGAGCTCTATTCCTCGCAGGGAAGAGGCGCACGGTGCCCTCATTTCATAGTAAATTCCATGCAACGTCTTTTACGAGCCGGGTCAAAGCCACACGCGGAAAATAAACGGAACGTCTGGAGTGGCGTCTCTGAATTATTCCGACTCCGTCGGCGCCATATGAGAAATGCGGGAAGATATGTTTTCACCCGGGCTCTCGGATGGCACGCCATTCCAATATTTTTATACAGCTCCATATTTCAATAATGTATGGGAGAGATACGGCGCACTTTGCTGGAACCCGCTTATTATACGGATGTTGGGTTATATCAGGAGATGTAAGAAGACATTTATTAACATTGTAACAATTTTTCTACTTTCTTCCCTTCCCTGCTCTGAAACGGCTTTCTAGGCAAAGTTTACCAAACACAGTACATAGAATATAAACGGCCCGGACCAAAAAACAAAAAGTCACACACTCTCATATTGCATTGGCCTGCTTTTAGCTTTGGTTACGGCACACATTGGCCGTGGCATGGTTTTCGATAAGCTTATGCAATGTCACAACATTTATTTCCATCCAGAGTTGCATTTTTCACCAAGATCTTGTAGTGATGATGGGAGAGTGGGACCATGGCATAAAGTCTTCTCAACCATCCCAAAGATTCTCAATGGGGTTAAGGTCTGGACTCTCTCGTGGCCAATCCATGTGTGACAATGATGTCTCATGCTCCCTGAACCACTCTTCCACAATCTGAGCCCGATGAATCCTGGCATTGCCATCTTTGAATATGCCCAATGTGCCATCAGGGAAGAAATTATCCATTGATGGAAAAACCTGATCATTCAGTTCATTCAGGTAGGCAGGCAGCTGACCTCATTTTATGGGCACATAATGTTGCTGAACCCTAGACCTGACCAACTGAAGCAACCCCAGATTATAAAACTTATCCAATGGCAGGTTTGCTAATTGAATGACAACTGAATCAATTCAATTCAAATGTTTTGCATTGATTCTACAGGCAGTTGAGAAGTTACAGATACCCCCGAATACACATGTGGGCATTTCTCGTCCCTCTGCCTATCCACAGGAGGAGCCCAAGGCATGGAAAAATTGAATAACCTTCTAACCATCTCAGAAGCCTGGAGTCCACAGTGGTGACCTTTATTCCCCTAAATTATTAGCCTGTTTAAGGGACTACAACAGACTAAAAACCACAAATTATAAAATAGTTTAAATGATTATAAAATGTTTGCAGTATAATACTTAAAATTGTTCCAAGGTGGTCCAAGATCTGTTGTAGTCGGGGATGTCCCCACACTTTTAACCGCCTGAGGCTGGGCTGGGGTGGTTGTGGCGTCTGATGGATGTTACCGGGTTTGGGTAGGTTGGGGGGCAGGGGTTGTTGGCTGTGCACATTACCAGGGGGCGGGCACTTGGTGGCGTACATTACCCTGTCACCCTGTGATGTTCTGGCTGGTGTCTGCCCATCTCACTGACATCACTGGTCGGCAGAAGATGGGTGGACCACTGTCAAGCAGTGATGTCAGTAAGATGGGCAGACACCAACCAGAGCATTACCCGTTGCTAAGAGCTGTTAGCATCCTGAAATGCTCTGGCCCGGAAAGGCCCCCATGTGACCCAATGAAATGCCACCTGAGGCAACCACCTCAGGCTGCCATATTGTAGGGAAGTCCCTGGTTATATTCCCTTAAACAGGGTAATGATTCTTTTTGAGGCTATAATGGTGGCCACTGTGGATGCCAGGCTACTAAGAGAGTTATAATATAATTTTCTTCAGACCCAAGACATGAGCAGACTTCTGACAAGATCGATCCGTTGCGGTTTTCTGCCAAACCTTTTTAAAAATTAGCAAATTCAAAGTTTTTGAATAAAATGTCCTGTCAAAGTCAATAAATATCCCAAAAAGTGTGTGAGTAATAAAGGATACAGAATTGTTTGGGAAGCCTGGTCTGGTGAGATGATGGGGCAAAAAAAATGCATGGACCACTTTCTTTTTAAACCTACTAGAGATACTAAGACAGAAGGGGGGACCTGGCGGGACAGACAGTCTAACGGAGCAACCTTTGGTTCCTTTCTCCATGAAAGTCCTCCGGAAACCAAAGTGCTAAAAAGTAAACAAACTTGGATTGTTCTCGGGCCTAATTTATTAAGTTCAGTCCAAATCTAATGTCATCTAAATTATGGGGTGAACTCTAGAAGGTATGTTATGAAAATGTCCTTCACATATATAGCCGAAAAGTCTCAGTATTAGAATTAGATTTTTATACAATTTTACAACTGTTCTTCAATCAGATGTCTTGTTGTCAGCTTATGCTTGTGTTTTTAACCCCTTCATGACCAGCGACGTACAGTGTACGTCACTGCCATCGGGGCTGTTTAAACAGACCCGCCGGGACTCTGTTTAAACTTGTAAAGCCGACTGTCGGCTGCCGCCAGATCGCTTCTACGGGCCAGTGAACAGACCCAACCCACCCCCCTCCGCCCGACACCCCTGCTGTGTTTCCCGTGCTCCGTTGCCCGGGACTGACTTATTTGGTGTTGGGGGAAAGCTGGGGAGGAGAGGGGTGAACCTCAATTCGCCGATTCCCTCCCCGTACTATGGGACCTGGAACGACATTTATTGCATCCCTTCCGGTCCCATAGTTGTCAGTGCTGGTCTCCTCCTGAAGCCCAGCAATAAGCTATCGAAGTGCGATCTGCACTTCAATAGCTTATTTTAAGTGTAAAGGTGACACTGGGGGTCTTTTGGACCCCAGTATCACCTTAAGGGGTATCGGTCACCGCTAATCTGCTATCACATTGGGGGCTTGTAAGCTAAGCGCTAATATCGTGCAACATAAAAATTTGCAACTGCCACCATTTTATTCTACAGGGTCTTGGCTTTCAGAAAATATATAATGTTTGGGGGTTTCAGGTCATTTTCAGGCCTAAAATGTGGAATATAACATGGGTGCAAAAAATGAAAAAAAGGCCTCAGTCATGAAGGGGCGGAGACAAGGCCAGTCACCCTGCACAGGAAGAGAGAGCAGCAGTGAGCGGTCTTTATTACAGGAAGCTCCGAGTCTCACACTGGATCACTGCACACATCTGGAAGAAATACACGTCTCCCCAAGATTCAAGAAGAATACACATGACTCTGGTATTTAGATAATACTCAATTATTTAAAGCAGAGGTGTATGTAGGATTATTTGCCTGCTCACATTCACCTGCAGACAGTAACATTCACCGTGCACATTGGAGAAAGTAAATACCCCCCAATATGTTTCCTTTCCTCATTTAAAAGATACAAATGTTTCATCTCTTTCCAGGAACTTGTAGCAGGGGCCCGGCAGCTCTCGTTGAAGTTTTCGCACAGTAGCGGCCCTGTTGTGGAGCGACAAGGAGCCAAGCAGGTGCTCTGTCTGACGCTGAACTATTATCTGACCTGAAATTGCTTCCATCTGCTCCGTCATCCCGCAGAGGAAAGCCTGACGCTGTACCGGAGCAGCTGAAACAATTATCAACGTATTCCGTGCAAATTACACACACCAGGAGCACAAACCCCGACCGCGTCTTGTGTATTCCTAACCTCATGCAAAGCCGGCCCGGGCAGGAAAAGACGATCCCTTCATATAGGGCGGCGTGTTCCGTCACTTTCTCGCGGTTGACCTTTTTTCGTGCCAGAAATAGAAGACTGGTGAGGACTTTTTTTTGAAGTAATTGCTTATAATTTAGCTGTGCGGAGGCCAGAACCTCCCTCAAAGATAACAGTGCGGTCAGCAGGAATGAGAAGCATCATAATTGTTACTCAGCCTCAGGTATCCGAAACGCAGATGTGCCGATGGTTAGGCACCGTCAGCATTTATAGTACAAAAAAAAACAAAAAAAACTCTCGTTATGTTGAAGAACAAAAATCCTCGGGTCAGTTTTCCACATCGAAAGCATTTTAACCGGTGTCATTGTAGAAGCTCGCCAGCTTCTGTTCTGAAGATACCGAGAAAGGTCATGCAGCACTCCTGCTGAAATCCTTTGAAATGAGTGCTCAGTGGGATTTATCACCATATCACCTGTGGAGAAAAATGTTCAATTTGTAGGACGCAGGCCTAATAAAAAGTCCATAAAAAAATAAGAAAGCCAGCAATGTGAGTCATGAAAATGTGCACACACTCCCATAGCGGCCGCCTGGGTCGCTATGGCGATTATTACGCCACTGTGCAACATATGCAAATAAATGGCTCCATACACATAGCCGCGTATGGAGCCGTATATTTGCATAGCGTAAACATGCGCAAAAACAGAATGGAACCAAGATGCGTCCGGTCAGCGTATTTATGCGTATTATACGCGCATGTTTACGTGCGTACAGTTCATTAAAATTTCTATTAGGGATGATGCATTCTGGGAATGCAAATAGTGCACGCATATACGCACATACGCTCGTATATACGCGCATATGCGCAATATACAATTTTGCTCGCGTTGTGTGTGAATGAGGCCTCAAGGAGGCCAAATCGGCCAATGAGCTGCAACAGATTGAGTAGAGGCGAGTCTATACATCACTACCAGAATATTCCAATGCCAATCATGTATTTCCATTGCTGTGACAGGAGTGCTAAAGAGGACCTGTCTACACACTTTCAGGGTTCTCTGCAGCGCTATAAGTGACACTCCAGCCTCCCTGTTTTTGGAATCAATAACAGCAACCAGCAATTCGCAGCGTAGACGGCGGCGGGATCTACGGCGGAGACTCTCGGCCTCTATTATGCGCTGTGAAACGTGCTCTGTACCTGCCTCTGTCAGATCAATAGCAGCTGTGACTCAAACGCCCTTATTAGCGAAGCGCGAGAAATCTGAGGATAAAACTTGGATGAGTCAATGGCTTGTTGTCTTAGAAACTCGTCCGCTTTTTATTTGTGCGCGGTTGTAACCTGTGTATATGACTTGCTTCATTGTGTACAAACCTGAATAAATCTGATTTTATCGTTCACTGCAGGTAAAGCTCATCCGCTCTTTAATGTCGGCAAACAGGAGCCGCGGCGCAGAATTAACGGGCGCGCACAGGCTCCGGTGTCTGGAAACATTGTTATCATGAAAAAAAAAAAGGCGGAAAGAGGAAACAGAATTTTATTGCCGCCGCTCTGTCTCATAACGTCATACACACACACAGACAGCCGCCAATGCTCGGCGTATTAATTAACTGGCACCCCAAAACGTAGAGCTTTGGAGGCGCCATTGCTGCATTAAGTGCCCATTCACACTGAGCGTTTAATCCCGCGATTTCTGCCGCGATATCGCGAGAAGTCGCTCGTCCAATTATTTTCTATGGAGCTCACCTGTCGCTTGTGCAGGACCCTTTTTCCCGCGGATGTCGCGCGATTTTTCTTTTTTTGCATGCAGCCAGTCGGTGAAGGTCACGCGATCGTCGCCGTGAACAGTCGCGCTATTCCCGGCCGCGCGTAAATCCGCTCGAGGTAAGTGTCGCTCAGTGTGAATGGGGCCTAAAGCATAGAGAGGATGATGCAGCAAATCGCAGCAAATGCATCGCACTGCTCTGGTCATATCTGGCAGATCTGTTGTGGGTCAGCAGTGCTCCACGGGTAGTACCGGCTTGGCAGGAGGTGAAGGGGGGAAATATCTGATGCCGAGGAGGAAAGGAATTGTGCAGTAAAGGCCCATTACATTCCTGTTACCTTAGCCTGTCATCTCTAATGTAAACACAGAGCAGGAGGAAGAGAGCAGAGTGCTGGGACCTGATATGAAGGACTTCATTGCTTCTGTTGTGAATTTGGAGGATGCATTTCTCCATGTTGCCTGCAGCTACAGAGGTCAGTGAGAGCTGGGTTTGAATTTTCTTTAGCTGGGCCATAGTTTTACTCTAAATCCCAATTCAGACATCTCAACACTCCCGGATGTTATTAGATAGCGGCTCCCGGGAGAGAAACATTTTATCCCGAAAAACGTTTACCCTGCTCGATCTAGCAGAGTAAACCTTTCCGTGCTGTCTGGTTTTCTTTTTTCTGACATCGGGGCCGCCGGCCGCGATGTCAGCTATTGCACCCGCCCACTGCTGCTGTCAATCAGCAGAGGTGGACCTGAAGTTCTCCATCAGGTCCACCTGTGCTGACTGACAGCAGCAGCTGTTAGAACACTATAAAAAACAGCAGATGGCAAAGGAAGCATTAGCTTCTTTGCTATCAGCCATCATTTCATGGGGGTGCTCTCTTCCTTATCGTTGCACCCCCCACGGAGAGGAGGGAGGGAGGGGGGGGGTTGACAGAGGACACCTCCCTGAAATGAGAAGGGCACCTCCCTGAAGTGACTTATTTCAGGTTGGGATCCCTGCCATTTGAACTTTCGGTTTAGCTAAATACATTCCAGGGGCATCAAAACAAAAGATGTTCAATGTCTTACAGCCACGACCTTATTAGAAAAGTCTGTTCCCTGCCAGCATGCTGCAGAGAAGGACCCTTGCTTGCAGTAACTTCTTTGCAATGCTCTGACACACCACCTGCTGAATTAGAACTAATCAGTGGGGAGCATGAGCTTTGCTGATCGGAGAGCTCTAGGTTTGACTACGTAAGGCAGGGGTAGCCAAACTCCCGCCCTCCAGCTGTGGTGAAACTACAAATCCCATGATGCATCTCTCTCCAGGAGTCATGTCTGTGGCTGTGAGAATCTTGCAATGCCTCATGGGATTTGTAGTTCCACCACAGCTGGAGGGCCGGAGTTTGGCTACCCCTGACGTAAGGGGACATGTTGGACTTCTGCAGAGACACCACTGATTTCACACAGAGCAAAGGTCCCCCTCTGTACTCAATGGCAGAGGATAGGCTTTCCCACTAAGAAAGAAAATAAGACATTGAACACCTAGAGGTCTATTTCTAAACAATTCACAGGGCCATTCACCCTGTAAATCTCTGTGAATGTTCGTTCAGTGTGAATAGAGGTAAAATAAACTCTTATATAGTATAGTTTTGTTTCAGGTTGAATGTAATACAATGTAATGCAATACCACATTATGGCCACTAGATGGAGCTGAGGGACATAGAAGATAAGTATTTATTTCTTATGCTCCTCAGCTCCATCTAGTGGCCATAATGTGAGATTTGCTGAATGTTACATTCGACCTGAAAAGAAAATATACTAAGAACGTTCATTTTTGCCTCTATTCACGCAGAGCGAACATTCACTGAGATTCAAAGGATGAATTGTTCTTTGAATTGTTAATAAATAACCCCCCTTGTTTTAAGGCTCCTAAAACGTACTAAGCTGATTTAAACTGAAGGTTCAACTAGGCTTTAAGGCCCAACTTGGACATTTAAATGAAAACGTCGCTTGCCTTTAATGACATAAACATATAAAACTCTGTAAAAGTCTTCATTCTTCTGACAATATAATGGATGAAGAGTTCGAACAGACGTTGGACGCCCAGCGACAGACGCGGCCTCAGTTGCTCGTGATAATTCAGATAGCGAAGAGAATTCGCCTAAGGAAACTGACAGATGTTCCAGGCTCCGCAGAACGAACTCAGAACTATTCTGAATCGGCGAGTCGCGGCCGAGGGACATACCGGCGGTTTCCGTCACCGGAGTTAATGGGCGCAGACTATTGTTTTTGCTTCTTTCGTACACAGTTTTCAGTGCATTCTTCTATTTCAAACCATTGACCTTTTCTGAATTCCTCCGCGACTAATTACCTCGAACGAACTGTGTTCACTGTTTGCAAAGATGCCGTTTTGTTGCTAAATAACCTTGAATTCCTGAGCAGCCAACGAGGCTGAATAATCTCAGCGACGGTTCTGGGGCTCTGTTGGCAGAGGGAGCTGCTTGGCACCACGCTGAGCACGCCGCTCTGTGCCACCGTCAGCACTCTGCTATTCTCTGTCTGCTGTTTGGGCTTCCAACAAGCTCCAGTTTGTAGGAACGGCTGAAGAATTTATTTGGTCAAAACCCAAAAGAGTGAAATAGGAAACTTGAGGTTGGCAGCAGTGAGTCAGAAAGTTGAGAGAGAGAGAGAGAGAGAAGCAGAAGGAAAATCGATGGCAGTGGGCATTGCTGGACTGCAAGGGGGTTCTATGTACAAGTGTACGGTGGATGGAAGACACAGAAAGGGGGTGTACAGTGGTACCTCAGTACACGAAAGCTTCTTTTTTTTTTTTTATTTAATATATTTTTGATTTCAAGATTTCAAATTACATATACATTTACGTAACTCATTTATATTCATATACACACATACAAACATATAAACATATATACATATATTCATGGATGGGGGAGGGGGGGGGGAAGAAGTCCAAATGTCAATTGAATTAATCCCTGTAGGAGGAGTGCGTAGACATTTCTATTTATTCCTCTTTCTCTTAAATGTAAAAAAAAAGGGAAAATATATTCTTCATCCATTCTTGCCCCACCATCCATAGTAAGTGAGTGTATTCCTATTTCTATGTGTTCCCCTTATATATATCAACCTATAATAGTAAAGTGTGAGTCCTCCTCCTATAATTAAACCTATAAATTCCACTTATTTTTATACATTGTATTCTCATCCAACTGTACATTCTAATTACTTGTGTTCATCCATGTGATGTGTTACCCTTTAACATATCTAGAATTCTAGAAAAGCTTCTGTTCGCGAACAATTCGGTTAGTGAACAGGAAGTTCGGCAAAATTTTGCTTCCGTTCACGAACTCCGCATCGGGTGACGGACACAACTGCAGCCATCTTCCCTGCTCTGACACATGGTCGTGGCCTTACATGGTCACGGTGGTCATGGTCATGGCTTCCTCTAGTCGAGATCGCGGTCTGATCACAGTTTGATTCGGTTCACCACCAGAATCGTGGAACGAATTAAGTTTGTGAACCCAGGTACCACTGTATAGGCTTGGCAATGGTTTTAGATATACAGTACATCCCATGATCATCCGCTTGATGTACAATGTAACTAAGTTTATGTTTTAAGTTTTCCCTATGGTATTTGATTAATGATGTAGTTGGGGGGCGGTATTATTTGCTCGTTTCATATGCAGGATCTGCTTACTGCATTTCAGCCCTACACAATGGTTGTACTTTACTGCTTCTTCCTGCAATGCTGGTCTATGGGCCGGTGGACTCATTGAGAACGATGCTATCCCTGTGCTAACAGCTGTTAGTGTGGCACATCAACCTATTTTTTTTAAAGGAAGAGGTAGAACCTTGTTTTTTTTAGCTGTTAGTGTTTCCAATGGGGAGATTTTACTTTACCATGTCTTTGGTCCAAGTTCTCCAAAGTGAAGGAAAAGCTCACTCTTAAAGGAGAAGTATGAGATGAGTGATTTCCACTCACCTCATAGTTCTAGCCGACCTGTGACAATGAGACTGTCACAGGTCGGCTCAGTAGATCGGGAGGTGAGCGAACACATACCGGGTTCGCTCACCTCTCGATCCTGTCACGGCTCTCTGCCGTGACAGGGGAGGGGCGGGATTCCCCCCTCCCCGCTCCGATCTGCCAGCGCTGACTGGCGGAACGGACGGTGGAGGGGGCGGGTACAGCTGGCTCTGCCTCTAGATAGGCAGAGTCAGCTGTCACTCACGCAGCTGGGCGGATCCCGACATCCAGGTCGGGATCCGCTCCGGCTGCGGCGTCTCATTATACCGCGAGCTGTAGCTCCCTATATACTGAGCTTAGGGTGACGGGAGGACGCTAGTTTGTGTCCTCCCGTTACCTTAAGGAGAACTATGGGGAAAAACACTGACCCCATAGTTCTCCTTTAACAGTTCCCATTGGAACATGTTTTTACCTTCCCCCACTCGGGTGTCTTTCTTCGGGAGAGCCCCCACCTAGTACTTGGAGGACCTGTTTCAACAGGTCCCTAAGGATCGAGGTCCGTCTTGCTTTGGCTAGGTGGACTTGGGTTGCCTTGCTCCTGTCAGGAACCTTGCGTCGTGAGGGGTTCAGGGATTTGTGGCCCTTCCTCTGTAGAGGAGGACTAAAGCATCCTTGTGCACTTTTTTGTGTGTTGCGATTTCATGATTTCCTTTTTTTGTTCATGGGGGTGAAGCTTGTCTTCGAAGCATGCACCGCGGACTTGAAAAAAAACAGGTGTGCCGATTGGGAGATGGGCGAGCCAGTACTGCCACCTATTAAAGTGGTCTCAAGGCCAACACCTTCTCTATTCCAAAAGAAGCATGCACCCCAGAAGAGCCCAGACTTCCTATTATCACCTGGTGGGATCCAATGGGAAACCTTTTTTAAAGCGGGAAAAGGAAACATACAATTTCCTTACTAGACCAATGATGTCACAGGAAGTGGGGGATTCTCATGGCATAACTCTGTACAGTGTTAATATCCATGGAATCCCTTTAAGTGAATTTGGGCAGCTGCTCCTACTCCAGAGCACGTGTTTTCTGCATTGGTTGAGGGCGGGAACCCCCTTTTTCTTTGAAGCGCATTGTTATTTTGCACTTGGTAATGGCAGGTAGACCTTCCTCCTTTGGAGCACATGCTGACTGCATTGGGTGATGGCAGGTAGCCCCTCGTCCTTTGGAGCACATGCTTCCAGAATTGAGAAATGGCAGGTAGCCCCTCCTCCTTTGGAGCACATGCTTCCTGCACTGGAGGATGGCAGGTAGTCCTTCCTCTTCTGGAGCACATGCTTCCAGCATTGGGTGATGGCAGGTAGCTCTTCCTCCTTTGTAGCATATAATTCCTGGACTCTGTGATGGCAGGTACGCCCCCCCCCCCCTCCTTTGGATCACATGCTTCTTGCACTGGAGGATGGCAGACAAACCCTTCTCCTTTGGAGTACATGTCTTCTGCAATCTGTGATGGCAGGTAGACTCTCCTCCGCTGGATAACATGCTTCCTGCACTGGTTGATGGTGGGCAGACCCTCCTTTTCGAACACATGTCTTCTCCAATGAGTGATAGCAGATAACCCCTCCTCCTTTGGAACACATATTTCCTACACTTAGTGATGACAGTTAGCCCCTCCTCCTCTGGATAACATGCTTCCTGCACTTGGTGATGGCAACTAGCCCCTCCTCCTCTGGATAACATGCTTCCTGCACTGGTTGATGGTGGGTAGACCCTCCTTTTCGAACACATGTCTTCTCCAATGAGTGATGGCAGGTACCTCCTTCTCCTTTGGGTATGTTCTTCCACAATGAAGAAGCCCCTGCAACCCTCCGTGAATAATGAAGTGGTACATGGTGTTTTGGAACACTATAACATTTCTAGCATACACTATGTGAACCAAATATTCACCCACCAGATAGAACAAGATTTCACTTTTTCATTTCTGGTTCACCCCTGCCTTCTGTCTTTACCCCATGCACGGTATGCCCCGGCCCGGCATTAGCTGATTCACTGAATGATTAGATTTTTTTGCCTTCAGTTTTGCTTTAAAAAATATTTTACTGTAAAATTGCTCAGATAAGCAGTGCTGAGTCTCTACACGCGTGTTGGTCTGCTTCGCCTCGCATGCTCAAAGAACCCGATATAATTGCATCTGAATTAAAATACTATGAAATTTTAATGCTTGCAGACAACGGGAAGATGTCAACATTTAGAAACACGGGTCATCTCGGTCCTATTACAGGACGGACGTAGTGAATATCAGATGACCGAATCCCGCTAACGACGCAGCAAATTAACGAAACTGCAAAGGCGGCCAAGAGACGAAAAAAAGCGGCGACGGCTTTTCTAAAACATCGTCTGCAGGCTAATAACAATGTAACAAAATAGTCAGAAGAGCGTCCCTGACCTTCTGCTACCTGCAAAACACAAATAGCTGTAAGCTCCGCGATTGCTAAAACACATTTTCAGTTTTGCTCAATCCTCTAATAAGAAAGCATGTTTATTTATAAGACTCATTTGGCTGCAAGCAAAGTCTCCAGAGTAAAGCAACAGTAAAAAGAAATACTTTGGAAGTAAAATGCTGAGAAAATAGAGAAGAAAAAAAAAAACCTAAAAATGGGAACAAATTATCATGTAACACGGTGTAAGAAGGCTGCGTCTCTGAGATTTGTAGTTTGAGATTAAAATCCTAGAAAACGGATGTTAGATAAATACGGGGAGGCGAATTACATTTTTATGTGTAGTCAAGAATTCTCTAGTTCCAATCCAATTGTTCCATATTCCAATCAACATTAAACTTTGGGGGTGATGCACAAAGCTGCCGAAGCCAGCCGAGTGAATAACCCAGCCGAAGTGAAGTGAGCCGAACGCTGTTTGGCTATTCACTTCAGTTTTGTACGGCTGCTTTCAGCCGTAGATTGGCTAAAATCAGCCGTACTTCCGGTGCCTTCGGTTAGCCGAACATGAAGTGCAGAAGGACTTCGACTCAGCCGATCCAACATCTGGATCGTCTGAGCCGAAGGTCCGGCAGCTCACTCGCTGCCGTTCGCCCCTATTCTCGTATATATTCTCATAGGGGTTGAACGGCAGCGAGTGAATAGCCGAATGCCGCTTGGCTATTCTGCTCGGTACCTCCGATGCACCTAGTAGAATAGAAAAGAAGTGAAAAGAATGAAAAATAAAAAAGTTACAAAATTATTTTAAAAATGATAAAAAATAGGAAAATATTTTAAAGAAAAACAATTAGGCAAAGCTAGCGGTGACAGCTAGCTCCACCCAACGGTTTCCTATTGGCTGTCACCTGCCAGAGTCTTTTAGCAGGTCCCGGCCAATTAATAACAACTGGGCGGAGCCGGCTGTGACGTCACGGCCGACTCCGCACAGTTGTTATTGTTTAATGACAGATCAGCGTCCCCAGGTCATTTGGGGCACGCTGATCTGTCATTACAACGGGGCAGAGCGAGCCGCGAGATCTCGGCTGGCTCCGCCCAGCTGTCATTTGCGTGGCTTCAGCCGACTGTTCTCCATGCTTCGGGTATCACTATGGCTCAGCCGAGCCAAAGCATATGCGTTCAGCTCGGCTGAGCCACACGGCTGCTGTACGGGCTGTAGTGAATATAGTGAATAGCCCGTACAGCAGCCCTTCGGCTCTACTGTACCGAAGGGCAGAGGCGGCCGAAGCGAGCCAAAGGATCAGCCGAAGCTACAGCTGGATCCTTCGGCTCTTTAGTGAAGAACCCCCTTTGTGTTTGATCCTCTTCGGCTTCCTGTCATTCATTGTGTATGAGGCCAAATCAAGACCTGACTGGACGCATTCACTCATTGCCTGAGGGGTTGTAAAATGTGCGGTATGACTAATCTCCATTTGTTATATATTTGATACATCGTAACATGTAAAAAAAAGTGACATTTTTGAAAGGTTATTGTAATTTTGCTATTTTATTTTTTTGGCAAAATGCTGATTGTAATTCCTGTGAGGGTTCATACAAGTCATACACCACCAATAGTCTGGATTCCTAAATTATGTAAATCTTCACAGATCAGAGAAGTCTTCATGGGAATAGTAAAGTGATAATTAACTCAAAAGGTTATCAAGCTCTTTCAAACGCTGATTAAATCACTTACAATGGATGCTGCTTCTTGAAGTTTTAGTTTCCTGCAGAATCAGCTGAACGCTGGTCCTGATATCCTGTTTTAGGGTGACTCCTTTCCCTTGCAGGGTCATATTTAGCCACCATTGTGTGTGCTAGTAAGTTGTATGTGTCTCCACAAACACAGGTGGATCAAGGCAAGACACTTCTCTGCTCCCTGCTCCTTCTTCCCTTCTCCAAGCTAGTAGACAGATAGTTGCAGGCAGGGGCGTCCTGAGGCTGGGTGACACCCGGAGCGGTAACCGAGTGTCACCCCGCCGAGACGTCACTGCGCATGTGCGTGACGTCACCACGCGAGTGCGCGATGACGTCATCGCACACGCGTGGCAGTATTCTGGTACCTGCCGGCGGCCATCTTGGTGATGGACGCCGGCAGAGAGAGGAGGAGACAGCCACCTGGCGGGATGAGGTATGCCGCCGGGTCCCCTCCTCTCTCCTGATACTGTCGGGCGTTCGGTCCATGACCGAGCACCCGACTTTTCAAAAGGGGGATGACACTAAAATGACTGAGAGTAATTTTGGTGTCACCCCTCCAATGGTGTCACCCGGGTGTGGGCCGCACCCCCCTTGTGACGCCACTGGTTGCAGAATGTGCTAGTAAACTGTGTGTGTCTCCACAAACACACAGGCACAGTAGGGCAAGCCAGGCCTCTGTCTCTTGCTTCCCCCTCCTCCCTTCCTCAAGCTAGTAGAAGGATGGCTGCTGGAGACTGTTCCCTTACTTAGTGATCTTGTACTGCACAGGGATTTCAGGGAAGCCGAGCTGAGAGATTTGGAGCTGTTTCGAAATATGATGACCTTTAAGTCCTTGGGCAAAAAAATGAAGAAATACTTTACGGGGGAAATTAATCTTTGTGTCATCTGGATTCATTATTATATAAAAGTTTGATAGTTTAATACAAATACAAATCACATGCTCCGACTCTGATCATCACTAGTGCCAGCGTGTGTATTATCCATTGATGTGGAGTGTGAATTTTAATGACTGTAGTAAAACGAATGCAGAGCCGCCATCATATAGGGTGTAACCTCAGCATGGCTGCCGTGGTCCATCATCACCAACGTCTGAGTCTCTGTTTCCGTGGAGACTTGGTGCAGAGACAGTAACACTGGTGGTTGCAGCAGATGTAGCCCATAATATCTAGCCAATAAGAAATACTGTTACTCATTCTTCTTCCTGAGACCTCATTTGTTCTGTCAAACTCTGAAAACATTAAAGCGTAACCCTAGGCAGATAGAAAAATACAAATGATTGCAGCTCTGAAGTCATAACCCCATTACTACATTGGCAGTAAAAAGTACTGCCAGGAAAATCTCTGAATTGAAGGGGAATAAGGGCCCAGGACCATTTGGCTGCTAACGGGCCTGGGGATGGAAGGGACCCCCATTAAGGACTGCCAAAGTTGCTGTTGACACTGACTCTTTACCCCCTGTGACATTTCAAATCAAGAAGAAATGACGTCATATGCATAGGAGGAGACAATGCAGACAGCTCTACTGCTACCTAACTTTAATATTTTTGACATTAGAAAGGTCACTGAGGGGCCACACCAAAACTTTGCTATGGGGCCCCATGATATGCAGTTACGCCCCTGGATGGATAGATAGATAGATAGATAGATAGATAGATAGATATGTTTATTTGGCTGGCCAAGAACAAGCAGCAATGCAGGCCCATTCAAATAATATGGGCTTGCAGGCCCCTATTTATAAGGATTTGAACAATGGAACTATATGTGTTACCTTAAACTATCTCTAAAAATCAGATAATAATGCCACCCTGTGCTCATATTAGATCATGTGAAGATCATTAGATGGGTCTTCTTGTCTTATAAGACTCCCTCTCCTCAAGGTTGGAGTACAGCTGCCTTGGCAGTGAACCTATGGTTCCTCAAGCCAAGGTCAGAAAACATGTTTACAACCTTCTGTTCTTGAAATCTTGTTACCTTATATAACCTATAAGGCCTAAATGTTCTACATGAACTCTAGTTACCTCGACCTACAAGGCCTAAAAGTTCCACATGAACTCTAGTTACCTCGACCTACAAGGCCTAAATGTTCCACTTGAACTCTAGTTACCTTGACCTACAAGGTCTAAATGTTCCACATGAACTCTAGTTACCTCGACCCACAAGGCCTAAATGTTCCACATGAACTCTTGTTACCTTATATAACCTATAAGGCCTAAATGTTCTACATGAACTCTAGTTTCCTCGACCTACAAGGCTTGAATGTTCCACTTGAACTCTAGTTAACTTGACCTACAAGGCCTAAATGTTCCACATGAACTCTAGTTACCTTGACCTACAAGGCCTAAATGTTCCACATGAACTCTAGTTACCTTGACCTATAAGGCCTAAATGTTCCACATGTTGCCTATTCATACAACTCATTATATATGTATTATATGTAGATATGACGTTTCCACTATAAGTCAGGACCTATTAATTGTGCTTTATGGAAATGCAGGAACAGCTTTTACTTACTCATTATTCTCTACAATACATTGCTAATCTGAAAGTAGAAGATTCATCTTAAATGTATATTTTATGTGAAATGCTCTGCAAAGCTAC
>NW_017306926.1:770205-773549 GCF_000935625.1 Nanorana parkeri | reverse complement strand
TTAAAATTCCCCTACGATAGATAGATAGATAGATAGATAGATAGATAGATAGATAGATAGATAGATAGATAGATATTTTGAATGCCATTTATTTATACAATGTTGCAATTTCTTTCCTCCCGATCTCCATGCTTGTGAACACTCTATGCAGTACATCACGCGTGCTCTTCTTTCTCCCTCCGTTACAATTCTTTGCACTGTGGAATTGGTTAATTCCCGTCAGCACTTTCTTAATTAACTTCATTACATTTGCTCAGGTTGTATGATTGGGAGTGCTCCCCCCCCACAATCTCCCCACATGGATTTGCTGAGATTTCTCTGCACTGGGGAAGAAAAACCTCCAGCACGTAATGACAATTTCATGGAATTCTAAGTATTGCGCTAATGTGTCGCCTCCCCTTAATTTGCATGGTTGCCCCCAGGCTCCGCTTGATCTCGGAATGCATAACCAGCTTTTATTATTATGAATAAACCAAATAATTTTCTGCTTCTCCGGGTCACTGCGTTTTCGGCTGAAATAAAGTAGCAACAGGAATATATTAGACATTTAACAAACTGTCTCAGACTAATTGGCTCCTTGTTAGACTGGAGCAAACATTTTTAGAAGGAGAGGAGCGGAGGGCCAAGTGTCCACAAAAACAAGGGAGAGCGAGAAAGAATTGGCAAAAAGAAATGAGAATGAAAGGTGTTTTTTTTTTTCGGGGGTGGGGGTGGGGGGTATATATCCCCTTAGCAACCAGCCACTGGCATGGGCCCATTTAAGCAAACTCCCGGAGGGACTCTGTTTACATTTGTAGAGCCGGCGGCCGGCTTTACAATAGAAGTGATTCTGGTGGCTTAGTTGCCGCCAGATCTCTTCTACAGGCCAGTAAAGTGCTCCCCCACCCCGCCGTGTTTCCCAGGCTCCGCTGCCCCTCCTGTGGGCCCAGGACCAGCATCTCGGGTGTCAGCAGGAAGCTGGAGAGGAGAGCGGCGAACGTCCGATCACCGATCTCCTTCCCGTTCTATGGGACCGGGAGCAGCGCGGATTGCCTCACTTCGGGTCCCATAGCTGTCATTGCTCGGCTGCTGAAGCCCAGCAATAAGCTATTGATGTGCGATCTGCACTTCAATAGCTTTTTTTGGAGTGTAAAGGTGACAGTGGGGGTCTTTTGGCCTGCCAGTATCACCTTAAAGAGGACCTGTCACTGCCCATATGCTATCACATGGTGGGCTTGTAATCATGGTCAGAAGTCAGGCTAGTGGAAGTGACCAGGTCGAATGTAATGTAATACCGCGTTATGGCCACTAGATGTAGCTGAGGAGCATAGGATATAATGATTTAGGTCCATCTAGTGGCCACAACGTGGTATTACATATTTGAACTGAAAATAAAATATACGAAGAACGTTCGTGTTTGCCTTCATTCTCACAGAATGAACGCTCTCAGATTTGCAGGGCGAATGGCTCTGCAGAATGTTTATCCACAGACCTCTTTGTTTTCTTAAGGCCCCGTTCACACCTGAGCGTTTTACCGCGCGTTCCTACGCTCTGTAAAACGCGCAACAGGTGAAAACCCCTATGGGCATGGTTCTCACCTGCGTGTTTTACCGCCCGTTCGATCGCGTGGTAAAACGCCACACGCCCAAAGAAGTACATGAGCTTCTTTGGGGCGTATTAACGCGCGTATCCCGCTGTTATCAGCCAGATACCCCCTCGGAAACTCGCGTTTGACCCGCGTTTCTTTTACCGCACATCGCAGTAAAACCGTGCGGTAAGAAACGCGCGAGTTTCCAATACGCTAAGGTGTGAACCCAGCGTTACAGATGCTGCTCTGATAAACACACATCTCTGGCAGCAATTCCTTTTTCTGTAACAAAGTATATTTTTCAAACCTTTCTCACCAAATATTTCAAATAAGAAGAGCACAGAAGACAAAAGGTGAAAGGTGGAAACATTGTGCCGAGTAAACCAATATTTGGTGTGTTGAGTCGTGTGCTTCAAAGACACAGAGCCCGCTTGTTTTCCCTGCAGTTTGGCAAGTGAAGGATGATCGCATTGCTCTGTGTCACCTTGAAATTGTGGGGGGGCGGGGTGTTCGGCGCCTGGCGTGGCTCAAACGGGTCGCGCCAGCCACCTCGCCAACGCTCGGCGTGTCTGCAAATGTTTTATGAATGTAATTGAGCGTAAGAATCAAGTTTCTGCGGCAGACACAATTTATTTGGAAGAATGGGGATGCGCCAGAGAGTTATTGATTGCGGAGAAATCTACACCTCGTGAAAAATTAAGCAGACATTTACCGGGGATCAATGTGATTATCCGCGCTGTTATAAAACTGCTTAATGTGATCAAAAACACGTCTCCGGTGCAGAAGCCGGCCCTGCGCGCCCAACGCCTTCCGCAGTGATAGAAACACCCTCTAAATATTTCATCTCTGTGTTCCTGTACACGCGGATGGCGTGCTAAAGGAATTAAAGGGCCAGTCCACCCACAAGTGATATCAATTACAGGTGGAGTCACCACAGGCTCCCCAATTCTCCAGGGGGCTCTAGCTGTGGATATTGCCTGGCCTCCCGGATGCTTTTAGTTTTTCTTTGACTAAACAGTTTCAACTTTTTCCCCAGTGCCACCAGAGTTGCTTTTCAAGACCATCTTTTTTTCTTTCTTTCTTTCTTTCCTTTTTTCTTTCTTTCTTAAAAAAAAGCAAGCCCCCCCTCCCCCCAAATAAAAATCCCTTACCAGATCTTTGATCCGAGCAGCAGCCGGGGGGAGTATCAGGGCCGGATTTCCCACAAGGCCAATCAAGGGCAGCAGGGAGTAGAAGGCCAGCAGGGGTGTGGAATTCCTATCTCCCGATGCCCGGGACATGCAGTTACGGGAGATGGACTGGTAGTTGTTGTCTACATTTAGCCCGGCTTTGGGCAAGCAGAGCTAAATGCACAGTGGGGAAGCCGACGCTTGTTTTGTACAAGTGATCTCGGCGACATTGTATGCAGCCTGCAGGTCTGCCATTCTCCATAGGGGGAGGGGGGGGGTGGCATGTAGGGGGCCGCATTGAGGAACCTGGCCTTGTGGCAGCAGGGATGAGCAGAGGGGCTTTTCGGAATCTGGGCGACCTCTTTCAAAAGGGGGGCATCCAGATGATGCCCCCTCCCCCCCCTTGTTACCCCTATTTATTCACCAAATACAGTAAAAACAGTAAAATTGTAAATAAACACACCACTGGCAAAGCACCCTACTCCATGTTGAGGGCATGTGGCCTGGTATAGTGCAGGAAGGAGGGGGGGCATATGGTAAGGGATTTAAGGGGGGACCCCAACCCCCCCATAAAAGTGTGTGGTCCCTTCTAAGATTCCTATCAGACC
>NW_017306926.1:761622-769959 GCF_000935625.1 Nanorana parkeri | reverse complement strand
GGGAACCGCACAGTGTTTTTTAAATTTTTATGTTTGTTTGTTTCTGTGGACTGTCAAAAGTTAAAAAGAAACTAAAAAGAAATGTAACTATTTTTTTTTCTAATGTCACTTTGCTGCAACGAAAATAAATGGGAGATATCATTTAATCGAGAAACGAATTGACTTTCGAACCTGAAAACGAAAAATCCGAAACGAAATGTATTTTTGGCCGGCTCCCATGCCACATGAAATACGATAAATAAAACCCGGAACGGGCGTCATACAGATACACGGATGTCACATCAGAGATGAGGAGAAGTTGAATTTCGCTCTCACAGGAAACACATTTTATAGCAAATTCACTTCTGCCAATTATTATCATAAAAACATTAATGAGTTCTGCGGAGATGGAATTATAAGATCTTTAATGTCATCGGTCCCGGGTCTGAAATGTCTCATTCGATCTCCTTCTCTCATGAAACATTTATTTCATTCCCTCCACAAATTGCTGTATTTACTTCACTCCCCAGCAATCCCCGATCATTTCCAGCACCGCCGTCGATACATTTATCTCTGTAATGAAGGGGCCATTCTGTGCCTCCTCCCGGGACCTGGGTGACTTACCTGGACATCAGTTATGTGAGCAGGGAGCCTGAGAGCAAGGTTAAAGTCCTTCTGCCTATGAGGTAATGGGACTTTTCCATACTTTGCTCCTTCATGAGCAGTGCTGTCAGGCACCATTATACAGGGCAGCCATCAAGGGGTACGGCCGATACTCATGTAAGGGGCCCGAGCAGCCTGGGGGGCCCAACCGGGTCCCTTACATGACTATCGGCCGACGGTGAAGGGCGAGGAGGCGGAGGCCTGGCCCTAGCAGCGCAGGGCCCCAGCATTGCCGCTCCTGCGGCTTCGAGACAAGCTGGGGCCCCATCAGCGACGCTGCTCGTCTGATGTCGGACTGGCCGGAAGTGACGTCACTTCTGGACGGTCCGGCGGCAGACGAGGCCATGTGTGCAGGTAAGAGGAGCTGGGAAGGAAGGAAGGAAAGGAGAGAGGGGAGGGATGCAGCCCTGACCAGCCTACCTGAGACCCCTTCAGAGCCCACCATAGACAATCTCAGATGGGCTGTGCAGCATCTATGGTGGGCTCTGCAGGGTCACTCTCAGGTGGGTCCAGCGGTGGAGAAGGGGGGGGGCTAAAGCCGTGTAAGGGGCCCCAAAATTTCGGATGGCTGCCCTGCCATTATATACAGTAGTAAAGGAGATACAGCACACCGGTGGATTGTGAAGGTGTCATTGACAAGGTTTACTCATCAGCTGCAAAACTACAACACGTTATATGACAGAATGACAACCAGTGCCACATACATCAGCATTTTCTAAAAGCATTTCTAAACCCAAAAACAAAAATGTCATATATTTCACCTTCCAATCTATAGATGTGGCATTTGCATTAGTTTTTTTTTTTAAAGGCTTTTTCTCCTTTATTTTCACCCGGTGATCCTGCCACTTCCTGTCTTCGGGTGACAACACTCGCATACTGTATCTTTGGAGAAGTAGCATTGTCACCCCTCTCTCTTTATCTCCATTTTGTTGGATGAAGTTGTTTTGTAGTTCTCAGAAAACAGCTGGGAGAGCTGACAACATTGTTTTAGATTTCACAGGAAGTTACAAGCACCCTGGATTTCTATCAGATTCACAATAAATGATTTGCTTAAAGCCCAACTCTCAGACACAATATGTAAAAAAGCCCTTGTATTGTGTGTGCACGTGGGCAATATGGGGCACTGCAAAGTTGTTTTTTTGCAGTCTTGTGTCTGGAGTTGGGCTTGAAGCAAATAATTTATGGTGAATCTGTTACGAAGTTTCTTACCTGGAGATCCTGCCAGGATCACATTTCCTATCACAAGCTGACAACATCAAGCCAATGTCTTGCCATTAGAATCAGTGTTGTCAGCCTCCCAAGCACGCTCCTTCAGTTGGCCATTTGGCTGACTATCAGATGTGAAGGAGGCAACTGAAGAAGCACACGTGTCAGGCTGACTACGTTGTTGCTTTTTGCCTGAATGGAGGTTGTTGAAACGGCTACTTGTAGTCTCCACAAATGTCATTTGTAAATCAGCCAATGGGGCCATAAAGGAAACATTGAAGTCAGGGGTGTCCCTGCACCTTTCGCCACCTGAGGCGGGGTGGCTGCTGGCGGTGCGTGTTTACGGGAGATTGGGGGGTGCTAGTGGTGCACGTTACTGGGGGGGAGTGGTTTGCTGTCGATGCACTTTAACATGGCGGGGCCGGGTGCTGGTGGTGCATGGTACCTCTGGTTCCGGCTCCGTCTGGCGTCCCACCCAACTCACTGATGTCACTAGTTGCCAGGAGCTGAGTGGGATACCAGCCAGAGCGTCCCGCTCAGCTCCTGGCAACCAGTGACATCAGTGAGCTAGGCAGGGCACCAGCCAAAGTGTCACAGGTTGCTAAGAGCTCTTAGCAACCAGGGACACTCCCCCCCCCCCCCCCCCAAAAAACCCAATAAGATGCTGCCTGAGGCAACCACTTTATAGGGACGACCCTGCTTGTAGTCTCCATAGAAGTCTAGGGTGACACAATTGGAAGAGAGGGTCAGGGTGTTGTCACCCTATAACAGCAAGCATCTGAACAAGGACCTCCATAGAAGGATCACCAGGAATCAGTTTATTAAAAGCTGAAACATTTTGAATATTAAAAATGACTTTTAAAATTACCTTTATGTGTTAAATCTTATATTAGATTTTACAGATTAGGTTTACATCTATTTAACCCCCCCCAAAAAATACTTGCAAACCAAGTATGATAGATGAGATGAACCCTGTATAAAGAATTTGTAACATTTTATCCAAACAATAAAAAAAAGTTTATAAACTTGCAAAAAAGTTTAATTCCGAGTCTCAGAATCCTAAGTAGCCAGAAGAGTTCTGTGCTTTGGCATGGAGTCCTTCTTTAGAATTTGAGATTCTGCCGAAAAAGTTCCTCCGGCGGGGAGATCCAGTCCAGTTGCTTTAGAAGCTTCATGTTCATTTTCAACCTGTTTCCATTATTTCTCACCCCGGGGATCTTTGCATTTGTTAACATTTAAATGCAATTTCCATTAGGAAGCCGGAGCCAAATGAAGGCGAAGATGGAAATCCGATGAAAGTCGCTGACTCTCCACGGCCTGATTACACCGCCTCATCATACGCTATCAACAATGGTAATTAGTCCGCTGATGCTTCCTTCAATAGGTTACAATGTGGATATTTCCTTTGTACCTGTCACTGCACCGGGGATGCGGCACATTAACCGATATCCTGCTAATGGCCGACCGTCTGAAAGGCCGCGTACGGTATGGTGATAGGAGCCTGCGCCGGTGCCCGCTGACACTTATTAGCGGATGTAAAAGAAGTCAGCGTGGGGTTGTGACCCGCTTCACTCACCTCATTAATATGCACGACTGTCCCAGAAAGTAACTATTGTGGGATACAAAGTATTGGAATTAAAGGGTATGTAAAGCCTAACAATGAACTCCTCCTGCAGACTCAGGTGCGGGCACCGGATGGAACTCATCCATGCTCAAGCAAAAGACCGAACACACACCGATGATCTCAGTGGAAGAGGCGTATCATCAACAAATTGTGCCCCTGGCAGCCTGACTTGGCAACAAGGGATGTCACTGGTTGCCAGCAGCTGGGTGGGATGCTGGCCAGAGCATTCCAGGTTGCTAAGAGTTGTGGAAGGGCCATGCACATCTCACCGTCTGGCTCTTGGCAACCTAGGACGCTCTGGCCGGTTTCCCGCCTGCATATACATCTCCCTGCCCACTTTGGTTGCTAATAGCTAGGTGCAGAGATATGTTTGGCCCTCACAAATCTCCCCAACTGGCTCTTAGCAACCTGGGACACTCTGACCAGCACCCTGGCCAGCTCCTGGCACACAGTGGCATCACTGGTTGCCAGAAGCTGGGTAGGCCGCCACCCAAAGCGTCCCTGTTTGCTGAGAGCTGGGCAGGGAGATGTGCATGCAGGGCCGGATTTACTCTCTCTGCTGCACCAAGGCCAGGTTCCTCAATGTACCCCCCAATGGAGAGTGGCAGACCTGCAGGCTGCATACAAGTGATCTCTGCGACATCGAGATGTACGAAACAAGTTGCGGCTTCCCCGGTCTACATTAAGCTCTGCTTGCCCAAAGCGGGGCAAATGTAGAAAACAACTACCCGCCCAGTGTCTGGAACTGCATGTCCTGGGCGTCGAGAGATAGGAATTCCACACCCCTGCTGCCCCTCTACTCCCTGCTGCCCAGAGGCTGGGCCTCGGTTGGCCTTGCAGGAAATCCGGCCCTGCGTGTATGGGAGAGGGGTGGGGAGAGAAAAGAAAGTCAGCTGTCTCCGTGGGTTGGCAAAATGTTGCTGACCCATTGAGTGCCGCCCCTCTCTTCAAATGGTGCCCAGGGCATGCACCGCATCTGCCGCACCTGGATACGCCACTGCTAAGTGTTCAATAAAATTGTATTGTTCCGGAGAACATGCACATAGAAGCCGCACCTGGAACCTTCCCCCTCTGGCGCCTGTTGTAGAGTGAAACGTGGGGAGCTTGTATGTGCATGTTCGATGGAACAATAAAGTTTTATTGAATGGCTGCCACCATCTACATCATGATCTATGCCATGAAAAAAATACTTTTCACTAATAAGGCCCATTGATAAGATTATTCACACATGTGAATCATTGCACGCGTAGCTGAAATACAGAAGATATTCGTGGATGACTGCGCACGCCACTTGAAACGCTGTTTTATCTTTTGCCGTGAAGAGCAGCTGTCATTGAGCTCAAGGCTGCGGCAGATACTATCATAGTGTGTAAACAGAGCTCAGCCGCCGTGTTATATCTGGGGGTGAGGCCGTGCTCCATGAAGTCAATGGAATACATTTGTATCCGTGTGAGACACAGCGAGCTATAATTATCACATGAATGAAGGTTGCTATGCCGTCTATTAGTAAGGAAGCCTTCAAACAGGCCGACGCTTATTTCACCCGTGTCAGGGTCTTCCAGTCCCTATTTTCCGGATCCCGCATCGTGATGCTCCGTAATAAAAACAAGCTTGCTTCCGCCATGTAAGCTGTCAGTCTGGGGGCGATAAAAATAGATTGCGGAGGAAAGGTCGTCGCGTCTTGGCGTGTCGAGACATCACAAAGGAAATGAGATTGTTAAAGTGATACATTCAGAACCTGCAGAGGGGGGTTAGTTTGTTGGGAACACCTCCGCCGCCACTTTCTAATGTCTGTCTTTTGATGGGTTTGGCAGTTAGCCGCGATAGATCTATCGGGTGCTCTGTGTAGAATTTTTAGTCTGCAGCCAAACTCAAGATGAGAAAAAAACAAACAAACACCCTCATACTGCAATATGCAACTTCAGCTGAGAGCTGTCCCATTGCAGTACCTCTTCTTGACCACAAGATGTCCTCAGTCTTCCCGGTTAAATGAAGCCCAGCACCACTCAAGACTGAGGACATACTGTGAGTGCGGGACATCAAGCACCCCTCAACCCCAGGGGGGCATCACTTCAGATCTGAAGATCTTCATCAGACACAAAAAGAATTTCAAGTGAGTATAACCGGTCTAAGCCATATGCCTGGGTTACCCATAAGGGTGACACTACATCTTCCAAGCCTAAAGTTAGCCCTGTGCCACAGCCCCGCCTCCTGAAATATGTTTGTACTCTGTGTACTTTAAACATGAAACTGTTAGAGCTGCTGTGCAGAAAATAATTAATTGTAGGGATGTACCGATACTAGTATCGGTACCATGGCCGATACCAGGCATTTTCACCAGTACTTGTACTGGTGAAAATGCACCCATTCTTAAGGCCGATACCGGCCCTTTAAATTTTCAAACAGTAGCGGCCGTCCGAGTTCCTGCATTTGTGGGGACCTCGGCAGCCTCCTGGGGACCTGCATATAGCTGTCCATGGCAGTTCCTGTCCGGTTCTTTATCTCCCCCTTCCCGGAACAGGCACTGCCATGGACAGCCCCGGGGGCGGAACTATCGCCCCAGAGCTAAAAGCTGGGGGGTTCCCTGCCCCACACTGGTGGGGAGGACTGGGCCAGGAGAGACATGAAAGTCGCTGGGCAGCGCAGATAGACGGCCGGCCTAGACGTGGCAGCATCGCCGGCCTGGACATGGTGGAGGCCGGGTTCCCGCATCGCTGGTGAGGTGGAGTGCCCGCAGAGCTACTGCAGATGTCCACGTCACCCGGGTGAGATCAACGCAGCCTGGTAAGAGGAATTCTGCTTTGGGGACATGCATTCGCAGAACACAAGTTCTCAAAGCAGAATACTATTCTTCTTTACGGACATGTGTTCTGCTTTATGGACATGTGTTCTGCTTTGGGATCATGTATCCTGCTGTGGGGACATGTATTCAGTATCAAGACTGGTACAAGACAACAGAAGGGTAACAGTGCCGTGTCAGATTCCTCGCATCACCTTTCACCATCTCGTGGAGTCACCAGGCGGCCCAACAAAGTACTGATGGGGGGGTCATAATAATCTGGCCACTCAGTGTATATATAATTTATTTATTTTATTCCCAGCAACGGTTAAAAAATATCTAAATTAAATCTCCTAATAAAGCAGTTGACATTTAAAAAAAATAAGTTCTCCACAACCCTTTTGTGCTGCCGTATAATGCCTGCCGTAGCTCCCCAAGACGGAGGCTCCGTTCGCCATTTCAAGGGCGTCTTTTCAAGGTTCAGATGTTTTGGCACTGATTTAAAAGTTCACAGTGCGTTACATTTTTATTTTGCATAAACACAATGAGTCCCTCTCCGCGCAGAGGGTCAAGGTGCCACGTGACACACCGCCGCTGCACTCCGACGGCGACCCTGATAAGGAACGCGGGATTTTGGGGAAAAGAGATGAATTTTAATTAAAAGCCGCACTCCTGGAAATGGAATCTCAGCGCTATTTTTTTTAAGGTACTTTTCCTAATTAGGGCTGGAGGATGCTGGGACTAGGAAATTAGGGAAATGGATTGTTCTTGCTTCAGCTCTGCCCTCCAGGCTGCTAACAAGGAACGTTTTCTGGTTTTGTCTACGGCTCTTAATAAGTGCAAATCAAAGTGCAGCCGTCGTCGGGGCAAAATTTACTCGGTTTGGTTAATGTTGTGCAAAATATATACAGAAGATACAAAGTTACTGTAAGTTGAAGTGTAACTGCAGCTCCTTTTATGAACGGAGTGAGAACAGGTTTCTCCTAACTTCCTTTGTGGTCAAGGAGAGAGGAAATGAGGGAGAACTCCCCAGTGGTGGAGACATTATTGGAGACACCCACCATGGTGGTGGGTACCCCATTCCCCACGATCTGCCCCTTAGAGGAGGATTCTCTTTATATTGTAAGGTGATGCAGGAACTCTGTGCATGCACTGCATAACGATCAGCCATAACAATATAGGCACCCGCCTGATACTGAGTAGGTTCCCCCCTTTTCCTGCCCCCTCCAGGCATGGACCCCTCTAGACCTCTGAAGGTGTGCTGTGGTATCTGTCACCGAGCCATCAGTAGCAGATCCTTCAAGTCCTGTAAGTTGTCAGGTGATCGTCCTCCATGGATCCGACTTGTTTTTCCAGCACATCCCACGGATGATGGATTGGACCGAGATCTGGAGAATTTGGAGGCCGAGTCATCACTTCAAACTCATTGTGTTCCTCAAACCATTCCTGAAGCATTGTTGCAGTGTGGCGGGCTCATTATCCTGCTGAAAGAGGCCACTGCCATCAGAGAATACCATGTCCACGAAGGGGGGGACTTGGTCCGTAACAATGTTTAGGTCGGTGGTACATGTCAGAGTGACATCCACATGAATGGCCGGACCCGAGGCTTCCCAGCAGAACATTGCCCAAAGCATCACACTGCCTCCGCCGGCTTGTCTTCTTCCCATAGTACATCCTGGTACCATCTCTTCCCCAGGTAAGTGACACACCCACACCCCCGGCCACCCACATGATTAATTAGTCCAGGCCACCTTCTTCCATTGCTCTGTGGTCCAGTTCTGATGCTCACATGCCTAGTATAGACGCTGGTGGACACGGGTCAACATGGGCCCCCTCACCGGTCTGCGGCTACACAGCCCCATACACAACAAACTGCGATGCTCTGTGTGTTCATACACCTTTCTATCAGAACCAACATTCACTTTATCAGCAATCTGATCTCCAGTATCTCTTCTATTGGATCGGACTACACAGGCCAGACTTCCCTCCCCCATCAATGAGCTTTCCCTCCCCATGTACATCAATGAGCCTTGGCCACCCACTTCCAGGTGCCAGTGTAATATATCCCCCCCCACCCCCCCCCCCC
>NW_017306926.1:747593-761384 GCF_000935625.1 Nanorana parkeri | reverse complement strand
CAACCCCCCCCCACCCCCCCCCCCCCCCCCCCCCATACTCACACACACTTGCAGGTGCCATTGTAACTAGATGATCAATGTTATTCATGTCACCTCTCTGTGGTCACAATGTTATGGCTGATCGGTGTATAAAAACTGTATAATATAATAATCATAATTGTAAAAGGTGTTCCCATATCTCCTGAGCGAGCAGATTGAAGATCTGGGAAACATGTTGTGAGTGACCCCCGTCCTGCTGTTTTGTAGCGCAGTGATTATTAATATAATCTGATGAATTTTCCTTTTGGAAACACAGGAATGTGTAAATCTTGCTTAACAGTGGGGAATAGGGAGCACATATGGGGATGTATAGGTGATATGCAAATATAATTTTTATATGTAATGTTATTGAATATGTTATCTCCTCTTTAAAATTAGCACATTTTGTTGCTTTGCAGCCTGAAATGAAGACAGACACAGTTTTTGTTTTATCCAGCTGTATTTACTGGACAACTTCTAACATGCAAGTGAAAGATAGAACGTATCCAACATGTCAGAAAAATATTTAAAAAATTCAAAAACAGAATTACTGAGTTGTAAAAGGGATCACCCCCTTGTGCCAGTATTTTGTGTTGTTGTGAACCGCCTTTTGCTTTATTTACAGTCTTTAGTCCATGGGATATGTCCCTACTAACTTGGCACATCCAGACTTTGCATTATTCTCTCGCTCTTCTTCTTTGCAGAACTGCTGAAGTTCAGTTACATTTGATGGTGACCGTTTGTGGAATGCAGTCTTCAAGTTATTCCACAGAGTTTCAATGGGGTTTAAGTCTGGGCTCTGACTAGGCCATGCAAGGACATTCACCTTTTTCTCCTTCAACCAACTGCGTGGTCATTTTTGCTGTGTGCTTTGGGTCATTGTCATGTTGGAAGGTAAATCTTCCCATTGACAACTTTCTGGCTGAGGGCAGCAGATTTTCCTTAAGAGTTTGATGGTATTTTGCCCCATCCATTTTTCCTTCTATTCTGACAAGTACTCCAGTACCTGCTGCATGGAAACATCCCCATACCAGACCATCCCCATACCAGGATATTACCCCCTCCATACCAGGATATTACCCCCTCCATACCAGGATATTACCCCCTCCATACCAGGATATTACCCCCTCCATACTAGCAAATGACCCCTTCCATGCTTTACTGTAGGAATGGTGTTATTTGGATGGTGAGGTGTATTGGATTTCCTCCAGACATATCGTTTGGCGTTGAGGCCAAACAATTACATTTTAGTCTCATCTGACCATAACACCTTTTTCCATGTGGCCTCAGAGTTTTCAAGGTGCGTTTTGGCAAAGCTCAGTCGTGACTGCATGTGGCCTGTCTTGAGGAGTGACAACCCTCCCATTCAAGCCACATTTCTGGAGAATTTGCGATATTGTTGTCACATGCACACCATGACCACTCTTTCACATCAATCCCTGCAATAGGCCTCTTGATATCCTCTCTGACCAGTTTCTTCCTGGCTCTTTCATCCAGTTTGGAGCGACGTCCTGATCCAGGGAGGGTCTATGTTGTACCAAATACCTTCCACTTCTTAATAATAGACTTCACAGTGCTTCTAGGCTTTGAGAAAGCCTTTGAAATGTGTTTGTATCCATCTCCTGACTTGTGCCCATCCACAACTTTATCCCGGAGATCTTTTGACAGTGCCTTGCCACCCATGGTTGATTGTTTGCTTCAGCTGCACTACCAGAGACTGAAATGCTACAGGAAAGTTATTTTCATACCAAGCTGATCAAAATGGCCACAGTTAGCTCAGAGAGGGGACATTGGTGGAACCAGGGAACACACCGGCTGCATTTTCTGAGCCCGTGTCCCCTGAGTCAGTTTAAGCAATCAACTTTCCCAGTGGACTTGAGTATTCCTTTAATGGGGTCTAGCATTTACCAGGACCAGAATTCCAGAGGTATCGCTCACAGCACAGCTGACCACATGACTCAAACTCAAACAGCGTTATCAGCACAAAGAATGGAAAATACGCTATCTGCAGCAAAAAAACGCTGCGGCTGCATTTAATCATTCCCGTCCGCGCTGTCATCTGCTTTATGGCTTTGACATGAAAGTGACATTTATGTCAGACAAGAAACCTCCGGACCACAAAAACCTCCTCCGACATCTGCCATGGGCCTGTGCAAGCCTCACGCCTTTCCCGGGCTCGGTAATGACTCCGCTCGCTTGTCACTCTGAAGCCACAACTCCGTCACACCTATTTCTGGTTGGTGGGTTGTTGGAGTTCAGGAAAACCACCATCGGGGCCAAAAAACATCTGCGTTTCTCCCGTGTCCGGGACTTCAGTCGTCACTTGGAAGTTTGTAACATGTGAGGAAGAAGAATGACAGGAAACATTTTGAAGCGGAAAGAATCTTACAATTAAAGGGGTTCTTGGACTTGAAGAGGATCTCCGCTTTTATCATGACTTTAAAAAAAGTACTTTAGTAAAGATTTCTGACAAAGTTGAATTATCCGTCCTATTAAAAAAAAACTGCATTATAGGCCAACCGCAGCCAAACAATCAGATAATGTGACTGGAAGACAAGTACAGACATTTTTTTTTTTGTTTCTTTTGAATTCATAGAGCAAAGAGGGTGACAAATCCAAAGTCCAGACAGCATTTTCTTTGCCTGTCCCTGTGGCACTCAATTATTCCGCTGTCGGCAGAATCTCTTAAATCTGAACTCCGGCCTTGCCTTCAAGTCTTGCTCACTTGTACCGGCTCCTCTCCTGGACTGAAATGGCTTATTCTGATATCACTGCACACATAGAAGCTGCAGCAAGTCAGATAGAGCATGAAAATGACAAAATTTCTCCAAAACATTCATAGAAATTTGGGGACATGAGAACTTTCAGTCTTGCTCATCCCTAGTGTGAAGTCATATCATTAACAATAGGTTGGTAAATGGGGAGGGGAATGGTGTACAGCTGTATTGGCTAGGTACAGGGATTGGAGACATTAGCTGGGTAAGAGACAGTCCTCGGCCTTCCTATGGTCATTGTGGTCAGATTTCTTGAAATTGATCTATAAGTGTCAATAAAAGAAGCATTTATCTAGAGTACCGTCCCTGTGCTCGTCTCCGGTGAGAGCCTCTTAGCTGGCGCACAGCTTCTGGGACCAGCAGGCATTTCACCTGCTGTTGTGTTCACATGACCATTTCCATCTTTCAAAAAGTTATATTTGCATGAACTGTAGGTGGATCTTATCACTGGTGTTCTCCAACTTCCTCTGACATCAGTCCTCATCATGTAGCCCTTGCACCAAGCGATATTGCTTTAGGTAGGGACAAAGGGGTGGTTGATGTGCCTGCAGGGCCGGATTTCCCACAAGGCCAACCAAGGCCGGCCTCGGGGCAGCAGGGAGTAGAAGGGCAACAGAGGTATGGAATTCCTATCTCCCGACGACATGCAGTTCCAGACGCTGGACGGGTAATTGTTTTCTACATTTGCCTCGCTTTGGGCAAGCAGAGCTTAATGTAGAGCGGGGATGGGGTGCATTGAGGAACCTGGCCTTGGGGCAGCAGAGAGAGTAAATCCGGCCCTGTGTGCCTGCTAACTGCTTACCTAAAGCTGTCAGAAGCATAGAGGCCCTGAATATGGGACGTCCAGTGTCACCATGGCATATTGTAGCATAAGTACAGAAGGGCGCACAGCAGGGTGACAACTATAGACCTGACCGGCAGCCCATTAATGGGCAAGCATTGCACCACCCAAGCGTTGTAGTAGCCATGGCACAGCTTTTCCTTCTGTCTGCCACTACTGGATAGGACAGGGGAGCCAGGAAAAGCAAACAGTTGGAGAAAAGGAACCTGATTGGTAGCATTCCACTGACCGGACATTTGCCCTGACCATCAGTGTCAGAGAAAAGGGGCAACAGTTTTTGGTACAGGAAGGGTGGTTTTGTTGAGGGACAGAAGAGGCATGCGGGACTAGGATTGGCTGCCTTTCTGATGCCAGACTTTAGCCCTTTTAGGAGGGCTGGAGAGCCCAGAAAATGAACAATGAGACTTCAGAACAAGGGGGAAGAGAGCTCCTGTGTTCTGCTGTGAGAGAGAGTTGCAGTGTACAGACTGACACAGACTGCAGAGTGTGGAGTGTGGAAAGCCTGAAGAGATTGTACTGTGTTCTGTGTAGACAAGAGAACTTGTCTGGGGCTTGCACTGAGACCTCCATAGTAGGAGAAAGAACAGCTGAAGAGGGCTGAAGAGGGGAGCACCCTTGGGTGATGAGACCTCTTGCCTGGCCATTGTGGAGGACGTGTGGGCTGACTGATGACCAGAGGGCACTTATTCAACACCGCTAGTGAGATAATTCTTGCCACCCGTATACAGTTCCATCTTGTTGCCCTTGTGGGGATTTGACTGCTGTCAGGAGTTAGATTATGTAGACTGCTACACCCGCTCCATTAATGTGGACTACAAATACTTTTCTATTGAGAAAGAGCGCTTCTGCAAGAGATAATGGCCCCACCGCCGGCTGACTTTATATCCGATTTCCAAGGTTTATTGAAAGCATATATATAGGCCATACCGATTGTTGCCTCTCATGGAGTTCCTTTTTATAGCTACATGGTTACTACATTGTTACCTATTTGGTATTGCTATTGCTTGTGTCAGTGTTTAGTATTACCTTTAACACCGTTATTGTTGCTGTTGTACAAACAAAACTTCCAGGGCTTTCTTCATCTTTCAAGTAATGCCCACTTAACACTACTAATATGTTGGCGAGTGTTGAGTTCAGTTCAGGGCAGGTCACCAACGAGGGACAGTAGAAGGAGCCATCTATCCAGCCACTTACCACACAGCGTTAAGAGTCAGTGGTTAGTGTTGTCGCCCCATTACAGGAAGGGAAAGGACTGAAACTAGCAAGAACAAAAGGTATTTAAAGGAGAACTATTAGATGAGTGATTTCCACTCACCTCATAGTTCTAGCCGACCTGTGACAATAAACTGCCACAGGTCGGCTCAGTAGATCGGGAGGTGAGCGAACAGATACCGGCGTTCGCTCCCCTCTCGATCCTGTCACGGCCCTCTGCCCTGACAGGGGAGGGGCTGGATTCCCCCCTCCCCGCTCCGATCCGCCAGCGCTGACTGGCGGAGCGGACGGGGGAGGTGGCGGGTACAGCTGGCTCTGCCTCTAGATAGGCGGAGCCAGCTGTCACTCACGCAGCTGGGCGGATCTCGACATCGATGTCGGGATCCGCTCTGGCTGCGGCGTCTCAGTATATAGTGAGCTACAGCTCGCGGTATACTGAGCTTAGGGTAACGGGAGGACGCTAGTTTGTGTCCTCCCATTACCCTAAGGAGAACTATGGGGAAAAGCCTTAACCCCATAGTTCTCCTTTAAGAGTCAGTGGTTAGTGTTGTCGCCCCATTACAGGAAGGGAAAGGACTGAAACTGGCAAGAATAAAAGGTATTTAATAGACATTTACAAAGAATAATTAGTTACCGTAAAACCAGGAAAATGATATTGCGCCTATAACAAGAGCTCCAGTGGAGCAGTTCTAACATCTAGCTTGACAGACACTTGAAAAATAGAAATCTTGTTCTTTCTTAAACACACACAATTCTGTACAGTTCTAAGACCCCTCGAAAAGCCTGCAAGTCATCTAATGATGGCACGTAATGTCATTCAAAGAGAGGGAAAAGTTACAAACCTCGGCGGTCGTAAATCAAAGTAACTCCTAACTTCACAATATATTTTTTTGCTCTGGGCGAGCTTGGTTAGACCATAATAAAAGTAAATAGACTTCTTGAAAAGGTTTATGGAAGCCGAAGCCTTCAAGAAGAAGAGATATCACCTCTATAAAACGGAGCCAGTGGCTCGGTAAACAGCCGGTGAAATGACTGCCGGGTCCCAGAACGCCGCGTGCCGGCTAGGAGGCTCTCGCCGGAGACGCTCGCAGGGCCGGCACTCTAGACAAATGCTTCTTTTATTGACACTTATACACCAATTTCAAGCAATCTGACCAAAACGACCATTGGAAGGCCGAGGACTGTCTCTTACCCAGCTAAGGGTGCCGGGGGAAAAGTAAATGAAATTTAAAAGATATTATGGGGCTGGCAGTAGGAGGAACAGACAATGTAAAGTGCGCAGTGAGGATCTGCCGCAGCTCAGACATACTTTGCTACAGCGGGTGGTATATTAATGCTGAAGTATAGAAACCATTAATACATTGGGCGTATACAGCACTGCATGATGGGGCTTCTAGTTCTAGCATGGCAACTGTAAATTAACAACTTTTTTTTTTACAGGAAACGTTCAGCTTTTAAAGGGCACCGCTACTTAGAGCTGGTATTTCGGAAATTGCAACAGTGACTTGCATATAGTGTACCTAATTGGCTTCTTCTATGTCTAAGAGACTACAATTTGGGGATTTACTGCAGTAGTTTGTGTCTCTGCCCCTCCCACAATGGTGAGATTTCCTCCCAGTAGTTTGTGGCTCTGCCCCTCCCACAATGGGGAGATTTCCTCCCAGTAGTTTGTGGCTCTGCCCCTCCCACAATGGGGAGATTTCCTCCCAGTAGTTTGTGGCTCTGCCCCTCCCACAATGGGGAGATTTCCTCCCAGTAGTTTGTGGCTCTGCCCCTCCCACAATGGGGAGATTTCCTCCCAGTAGTTTGTGGCTCTGCCCCTCCCACAATGGGGAGATTTCCTCCCAGTAGTTTGTGGCTCTGCCCCTCCCACAATGGGGAGATTTCCTCCCAGTAGTTTGTGGCTCTGCCCCTCCCACAATGGGGAGATTTCCTCCCAGTAGTTTGTGGCTCTGCCCCTCCCACAATGGGGAGATTTCCTCCCAGTAGTTTGTGGCTCTGCCCCTCCCACAATGGGGAGATTTCCTCCCAGTAGTTTGTGGCTCTGCCCCTCCCACAATGGGGAGATTTCCTCCCAGTAGTTTGTGGCTCTGCCCCTCCCACAATGGGGAGATTTCCTCCCAGTAGTTTGTGGCTCTGCCCCTCCCACAATGGGGAGATTTCCTCCCAGTAGTTTGTGGCTCTGCCCCTCCCACAATGGGGAGATTTCCTCCCAGTAGTTTGTGGCTCTGCCCCTCCCACAATGGGGAGATTTCCTCCCAGTAGTTTGTGGCTCTGCCCCTCCCACAATGGGGAGATTTCCTCCCAGTAGTTTGTGGCTCTGCCCCTCCCACAATGGGGAGATTTCCTCCCAGTAGTTTGTGGCTCTGCCCCTCCCACAATGGGGAGATTTCCTCCCAGTAGTTTGTGGCTCTGCCCCTCCCACAATGGGGAGATTTCCTCCCAGTAGTTTGTGGCTCTGCCCCTCCCACAATGGGGAGATTTCCTCCCAGTAGTTTGTGGCTCTGCCCCTCCCACAATGGGGAGATTTCCTCCCAGTAGTTTGTGGCTCTGCCCCTCCCACAATGGGGAGATTTCCTCCCAGTAGTTTGTGGCTCTGCCCCTCCCACAATGGGGAGATTTCCTCCCAGTAGTTTGTGGCTCTGCCCCTCCCACAATGGGGAGATTTCCTCCCAGTAGTTTGTGGCTCTGCCCCTCCCACAATGGGGAGATTTCCTCCCAGTAGTTTGTGGCTCTGCCCCTCCCACAATGGGGAGATTTCCTCCCAGTAGTTTGTGGCTCTGCCCCTCCCACAATGGGGAGATTTCCTCCCAGTAGTTTGTGGCTCTGCCCCTCCCACAATGGGGAGATTTCCTCCCAGTAGTTTGTGGCTCTGCCCCTCCCACAATGGGGAGATTTCCTCCCAGTAGTTTGTGGCTCTGCCCCTCCCACAATGGGGAGATTTCCTCCCAGTAGTTTGTGGCTCTGCCCCTCCCACAATGGGGAGATTTCCTCCCAGTAGTTTGTGGCTCTGCCCCTCCCACAATGGGGAGATTTCCTCCCAGTAGTTTGTGGCTCTGCCCCTCCCACAATGGGGAGATTTCCTCCCAGTAGTTTGTGGCTCTGCCCCTCCCACAATGGGGAGATTTCCTCCCAGTAGTTTGTGGCTCTGCCCCTCCCACAATGGGGAGATTTCCTCCCAGTAGTTTGTGGCTCTGCCCCTCCCACAATGGGGAGATTTCCTCCCAGTAGTTTGTGGCTCTGCCCCTCCCACAATGGGGAGATTTCCTCCCAGTAGTTTGTGGCTCTGCCCCTCCCACAATGGGGAGATTTCCTCCCAGTAGTTTGTGGCTCTGCCCCTCCCACAATGGGGAGATTTCCTCCCAGTAGTTTGTGGCTCTGCCCCTCCCACAATGGGGAGATTTCCTCCCAGTAGTTTGTGGCTCTGCCCCTCCCACAATGGGGAGATTTCCTCCCAGTAGTTTGTGGCTCTGCCCCTCCCACAATGGGGAGATTTCCTCCCAGTAGTTTGTGGCTCTGCCCCTCCCACAATGGGGAGATTTCCTCCCAGTAGTTTGTGGCTCTGCCCCTCCCACAATGGGGAGATTTCCTCCCAGTAGTTTGTGGCTCTGCCCCTCCCACAATGGGGAGATTTCCTCCCAGTAGTTTGTGGCTCTGCCCCTCCCACAATGGGGAGATTTCCTCCCAGTAGTTTGTGGCTCTGCCCCTCCCACAATGGGGAGATTTCCTCCCAGTAGTTTGTGGCTCTGCCCCTCCCACAATGGGGAGATTTCCTCCCAGTAGTTTGTGGCTCTGCCCCTCCCACAATGGGGAGATTTCCTCCCAGTAGTTTGTGGCTCTGCCCCTCCCACAATGGGGAGATTTCCTCCCAGTAGTTTGTGGCTCTGCCCCTCCCACAATGGGGAGATTTCCTCCCAGTAGTTTGTGGCTCTGCCCCTCCCACAATGGGGAGATTTCCTCCCAGTAGTTTGTGGCTCTGCCCCTCCCACAATGGGGAGATTTCCTCCCAGTAGTTTGTGGCTCTGCCCCTCCCACAATGGGGAGATTTCCTCCCAGTAGTTTGTGGCTCTGCCCCTCCCACAATGGGGAGATTTCCTCCCAGTAGTTTGTGGCTCTGCCCCTCCCACAATGGGGAGATTTCCTCCCAGTAGTTTGTGGCTCTGCCCCTCCCACAATGGGGAGATTTCCTCCCAGTAGTTTGTGGCTCTGCCCCTCCCACAATGGGGAGATTTCCTCCCAGTAGTTTGTGGCTCTGCCCCTCCCACAATGGGGAGATTTCCTCCCAGTAGTTTGTGGCTCTGCCCCTCCCACAATGGGGAGATTTCCTCCCAGTAGTTTGTGGCTCTGCCCCTCCCACAATGGGGAGATTTCCTCCCAGTAGTTTGTGGCTCTGCCCCTCCCACAATGGGGAGATTTCCTCCCAGTAGTTTGTGGCTCTGCCCCTCCCACAATGGGGAGATTTCCTCCCAGTAGTTTGTGGCTCTGCCCCTCCCACAATGGGGAGATTTCCTCCCAGTAGTTTGTGGCTCTGCCCCTCCCACAATGGGGAGATTTCCTCCCAGTAGTTTGTGGCTCTGCCCCTCCCACAATGGGGAGATTTCCTCCCAGTAGTTTGTGGCTCTGCCCCTCCCACAATGGGGAGATTTCCTCCCAGTAGTTTGTGGCTCTGCCCCTCCCACAATGGGGAGATTTCCTCCCAGTAGTTTGTGGCTCTGCCCCTCCCACAATGGTGAGATTTCCTCCCACTAGTTTGTGTCTATGCCCCTCCCACAATGGTGACATTTCCTCCCACTAGTTTGTGTCTCTGCCCCCCCCACAATGGTGAGATTTCCTCCCACTAGTTTGTGTCTCTGCCCCCCCCACAATGGTGAGATTTCCTCCCACTAGTTTGTGTCTCTGCCCCCCCCACAATGGTGAGATTTCCTCCCACTAGTTTGTGTCTCTGCCCCCCCCACAATGGTGAGATTTCCTCCCACTAGTTTGTGTCTCTGCCCCCCCCACAATGGTGAGATTTCCTCCCACTAGTTTGTGTCTCTGCCCCCCCCACAATGGTGAGATTTCCTCCCACTAGTTTGTGTCTCTGCCCCCCCCACAATGGTGAGATTTCCTCCCACTAGTTTGTGTCTCTGCCCCCCCCACAATGGTGAGATTTCCTCCCACTAGTTTGTGTCTCTGCCCCCCCCACAATGGTGAGATTTCCTCCCACTAGTTTGTGTCTCTGCCCCCCCCACAATGGTGAGATTTCCTCCCACTAGTTTGTGTCTCTGCCCCCCCCACAATGGTGAGATTTCCTCCCACTAGTTTGTGTCTCTGCCCCCCCCACAATGGTGAGATTTCCTCCCACTAGTTTGTGTCTCTGCCCCCCCCACAATGGTGAGATTTCCTCCCACTAGTTTGTGTCTCTGCCCCCCCCACAATGGTGAGATTTCCTCCCACTAGTTTGTGTCTCTGCCCCCCCCACAATGGTGAGATTTCCTCCCACTAGTTTGTGTCTCTGCCCCCCCCACAATGGTGAGATTTCCTCCCACTAGTTTGTGTCTCTGCCCCCCCCACAATGGTGAGATTTCCTCCCACTAGTTTGTGTCTCTGCCCCCCCCACAATGGTGAGATTTCCTCCCACTAGTTTGTGTCTCTGCCCCCCCCACAATGGTGAGATTTCCTCCCACTAGTTTGTGTCTCTGCCCCCCCCACAATGGTGAGATTTCCTCCCACTAGTTTGTGTCTCTGCCCCCCCCACAATGGTGAGATTTCCTCCCACTAGTTTGTGTCTCTGCCCCCCCCACAATGGTGAGATTTCCTCCCACTAGTTTGTGTCTCTGCCCCCCCCACAATGGTGAGATTTCCTCCCACTAGTTTGTGTCTCTGCCCCCCCCACAATGGTGAGATTTCCTCCCACTAGTTTGTGTCTCTGCCCCCCCCACAATGGTGAGATTTCCTCCCACTAGTTTGTGTCTCTGCCCCCCCCACAATGGTGAGATTTCCTCCCACTAGTTTGTGTCTCTGCCCCCCCCACAATGGTGAGATTTCCTCCCACTAGTTTGTGTCTCTGCCCCCCCCACAATGGTGAGATTTCCTCCCACTAGTTTGTGTCTCTGCCCCCCCCACAATGGTGAGATTTCCTCCCACTAGTTTGTGTCTCTGCCCCCCCCACAATGGTGAGATTTCCTCCCACTAGTTTGTGTCTCTGCCCCCCCCACAATGGTGAGATTTCCTCCCACTAGTTTGTGTCTCTGCCCCCCCCACAATGGTGAGATTTCCTCCCACTAGTTTGTGTCTCTGCCCCCCCCACAATGGTGAGATTTCCTCCCACTAGTTTGTGTCTCTGCCCCCCCCACAATGGTGAGATTTCCTCCCACTAGTTTGTGTCTCTGCCCCCCCCACAATGGTGAGATTTCCTCCCACTAGTTTGTGTCTCTGCCCCCCCCACAATGGTGAGATTTCCTCCCACTAGTTTGTGTCTCTGCCCCCCCCACAATGGTGAGATTTCCTCCCACTAGTTTGTGTCTCTGCCCCCCCCACAATGGTGAGATTTCCTCCCACTAGTTTGTGTCTCTGCCCCCCCCACAATGGTGAGATTTCCTCCCACTAGTTTGTGTCTCTGCCCCCCCCACAATGGTGAGATTTCCTCCCACTAGTTTGTGTCTCTGCCCCCCCCACAATGGTGAGATTTCCTCCCACTAGTTTGTGTCTCTGCCCCCCCCACAATGGTGAGATTTCCTCCCACTAGTTTGTGTCTCTGCCCCCCCCACAATGGTGAGATTTCCTCCCACTAGTTTGTGTCTCTGCCCCCCCCACAATGGTGAGATTTCCTCCCACTAGTTTGTGTCTCTGCCCCCCCCACAATGGTGAGATTTCCTCCCACTAGTTTGTGTCTCTGCCCCCCCCACAATGGTGAGATTTCCTCCCACTAGTTTGTGTCTCTGCCCCCCCCACAATGGTGAGATTTCCTCCCACTAGTTTGTGTCTCTGCCCCCCCCACAATGGTGAGATTTCCTCCCACTAGTTTGTGTCTCTGCCCCCCCCACAATGGTGAGATTTCCTCCCACTAGTTTGTGTCTCTGCCCCCCCCACAATGGTGAGATTTCCTCCCACTAGTTTGTGTCTCTGCCCCCCCCACAATGGTGAGATTTCCTCCCACTAGTTTGTGTCTCTGCCCCCCCCACAATGGTGAGATTTCCTCCCACTAGTTTGTGTCTCTGCCCCCCCCACAATGGTGAGATTTCCTCCCACTAGTTTGTGTCTCTGCCCCCCCCACAATGGTGAGATTTCCTCCCACTAGTTTGTGTCTCTGCCCCCCCCACAATGGTGAGATTTCCTCCCACTAGTTTGTGTCTCTGCCCCCCCCACAATGGTGAGATTTCCTCCCACTAGTTTGTGTCTCTGCCCCCCCCACAATGGTGAGATTTCCTCCCACTAGTTTGTGTCTCTGCCCCCCCCACAATGGTGAGATTTCCTCCCACTAGTTTGTGTCTCTGCCCCCCCCACAATGGTGAGATTTCCTCCCACTAGTTTGTGTCTCTGCCCCCCCCACAATGGTGAGATTTCCTCCCACTAGTTTGTGTCTCTGCCCCCCCCACAATGGTGAGATTTCCTCCCACTAGTTTGTGTCTCTGCCCCCCCCACAATGGTGAGATTTCCTCCCACTAGTTTGTGTCTCTGCCCCCCCCACAATGGTGAGATTTCCTCCCACTAGTTTGTGTCTCTGCCCCCCCCACAATGGTGAGATTTCCTCCCACTAGTTTGTGTCTCTGCCCCCCCCACAATGGTGAGATTTCCTCCCACTAGTTTGTGTCTCTGCCCCCCCCACAATGGTGAGATTTCCTCCCACTAGTTTGTGTCTCTGCCCCCCCCACAATGGTGAGATTTCCTCCCACTAGTTTGTGTCTCTGCCCCCCCCACAATGGTGAGATTTCCTCCCACTAGTTTGTGTCTCTGCCCCCCCCACAATGGTGAGATTTCCTCCCACTAGTTTGTGTCTCTGCCCCCCCCACAATGGTGAGATTTCCTCCCACTAGTTTGTGTCTCTGCCCCCCCCACAATGGTGAGATTTCCTCCCACTAGTTTGTGTCTCTGCCCCCCCCACAATGGTGAGATTTCCTCCCACTAGTTTGTGTCTCTGCCCCCCCCACAATGGTGAGATTTCCTCCCACTAGTTTGTGTCTCTGCCCCCCCCACAATGGTGAGATTTCCTCCCACTAGTTTGTGTCTCTGCCCCCCCCACAATGGTGAGATTTCCTCCCACTAGTTTGTGTCTCTGCCCCCCCCACAATGGTGAGATTTCCTCCCACTAGTTTGTGTCTCTGCCCCCCCCACAATGGTGAGATTTCCTCCCACTAGTTTGTGTCTCTGCCCCCCCCACAATGGTGAGATTTCCTCCCACTAGTTTGTGTCTCTGCCCCCCCCACAATGGTGAGATTTCCTCCCACTAGTTTGTGTCTCTGCCCCCCCCACAATGGTGAGATTTCCTCCCACTAGTTTGTGTCTCTGCCCCCCCCACAATGGTGAGATTTCCTCCCACTAGTTTGTGTCTCTGCCCCCCCCACAATGGTGAGATTTCCTCCCACTAGTTTGTGTCTCTGCCCCCCCCACAATGGTGAGATTTCCTCCCACTAGTTTGTGTCTCTGCCCCCCCCACAATGGTGAGATTTCCTCCCAGTAGTTTGTGGCTCTGCCCCTCCCACAATGGTGAGATTTCCCTCCAGTAGTTTGTGTCTCTGCCCCTCCCACAATGGTGAGATTTCCCTGCAGTGTTTTGTGCCCCCCACAACTGGCACACATTCAAATAAACTTCTCTGGGTTCCCTGCACTGGAAGCCAACCTCTCGAGATAAGTGTAGTTTGTGTCTCAGCCCCGCCTACAAGGCCATTATAGAGGAGTCCCCAATTGTTTTGTCCTACTTCCATATTTGTCCAGTTGGGGGGGGGGCATGACTAGTGATGGGCGTGT